>NC_071999.2:7663592-7966395 GCF_028885655.2 Pongo abelii
GCATTCCACATTTCATTCCATTCCATTTAACCTTCCGTTACACATTCGATTCCACTCCATTCCACATTCCATTCCACGTTCCATTCCAGGTTCCATTAGACGTTCTATTCCATGCTCCATTGCATGTTCCATTCCGTTACATTCCACTTGCCATTTCATTCCACCTTCCATTCCATTCCATTCCACATTCCATTCCACAATCGTTTGCATTCTGTTCAGCATTGTATTCCATTCCATTACACATTTCTTACCACATTCCATTCCATTGCTTTCCACATTCCATTCCACATTCCATTCCAACTTCCATTCCATGTTCCATTCCAGGATTAATTGCACGTTCCTTACATTCCATTCCACCTTCCATTCCATTCAATTCCACGTTCCATTTCATTTCGTTCCACATTCCATTCCACATTCCATTTCACATTCCATTCCACATTCCATTTCACCTTCCATTCCATTCCATTCCACATTCCATTCCATTCCATACCACTTTCCACTGCGTTCCATTACACAGTGCATTCCACATTCTATTCCTCATTCCATTCCATTCCATTATATTCCACATTCCATTCCATTCCATTCCACATTCCATTCCATTCCATTCCCTTCCATATTCCATTCCACAATCCATTTCTTTCCATTTGACATTCCTTTCCATTCTATTCCTCATTCCATACCGCATTCCATTCCATTCCATTCCACATTCCATTCAACATTCCATTCCATTTCATTCTACATTCCATTCCACATTCCCTTCCACATTCCATTACATTACATTCCGCATTCCATTACACATTCCATTCCAGTACATTCCACAATCCATACCACATTCGATTCCATTCTCTCCCACTTTCCATTCCATTACATTCCACATTCCATTCCACATGCCATTCCACATTCCATTCCATTCCATTCCAAGTTCCATTCCACCTTCCTTTAGACGTTCCTTTCCACGTTCCATTCCATGTTCCATTGCATTCCATTCCATGTTCTATTCCACATTCCATTCCATTCCATTCCATATTACTTTCCATTCCATTCCACATTCCATTCCATTCCATATTCCTACCATTCCACTCCATTCAATTGCACATTCCATTCCACATTCCCTACCATTCCATTCCTTTCAATTGCACATTCCATTCCACATTCCATTGCAATCCATTCCACATTCCATTCCATTCCATTCCACATTCCATTCCATTCCACATTCCATTCCATTCCATCCATACAATTTCCATTCCAATCCATTCCACTCCATTCAACATTCCATTCCATTCCACATTCCATTCTATTCCATTTCTTTCCCTTTCCATTCTATTCCATTCCACATTCATTTCCATTCCACTTTCCATTACATTCCATTCCACATTCCATTCAATTCCATTCCATTCCACTTTCCATTCCATTCCATTCCACTTTCCTATCCATTCCACATTCCGTTCCATTCCGTTCCATTACACATTGCATTCCACATTCCGCTCCACTTTCCATTACATGTTCCGTTCCAAGTTCCATTCTACATTCCATTCCAAACCATTCCACATTCCTTTCCATTCCATTCCACATTCCTTTCCATTTCATTCCATTACACTTTCCTTTACATTCCATTCCATTCCACGTTCCATTCAACGTTCAGTTCCACGTTCCAGTCAACGTTTCTTTCCAAGTTCGATTCCACATTCCATTGCACATTCCATTCCATTCCATTCCACGTTCCATTCCAATCCATTCCACATCCCATTCCACATTCCATTCCATTACATTCCACATTCCATTCCATTCCATTCCACTTTCCATTCCATTCCATTACATTACACATTCTGTTCGATTCCATTCCATTCCACATTCCATTCCACATTTGATTCCATTCCCTTCCACATTCCATTCCACATTCCATTCCATTCCATTCCACATTGCATTCCATTCCATTCCACATTCCATTCCATATTCCATTCATCCTTCCAGTCCAAATTCCATTCCGTTCCATTCCACCTTCCATTCCACATTCCGTTCCATTCCATTCGACATTCCATTCCACATTACTTTCCATTCTGTTCCATTCCACATTCCATTCCACATTCCATTTCACATTCCATTCCATCAATTCCACTTTCCATTCCACATTCCATTCCACATTCCATTCCATTCCGTTCGACATTCCATTAGACATTCCATTCCATTCCATTCCATTCCACATTCCTTTCCATTCCATTCCATTCCAAATTCCATTCCACATTCCTTTCCATTCCATTCCATTCCACATTCCATTCCACATTCAATTCCATTGCATTCAATATTACAATCCATTCCATTCAACATTCCATTCCATTTCATTCCACATTCCATTCCATTGCAATCCACAATCCATTCCATTGCATTTCACATTCCATTCGATTCCATTCCACATTCCATTCCACTTTCCATTCAATTACATTCTACTTTCCATTGAACGTTCCATTCCACGTTCTATTCCCTGTTCCCTTCTGCGTTCCATTCCACATTCCATTCCATTCCATATTCCATTCCACATTCCATTCCATTTCATTCTACTTTCCACTCCATTCCATTCCACATTGCATTCCGTTCAATTTCACAATCCATTCCACATTCCATTCCATTAGGTACCATTCCATTCCACATTCCATTCCATTAGATTCCATTCCATTCCGCATTCCATTCCATTAGATTCCATTCCATTCCACAATCCATTCCATTCCATTGCACATTCCATTTCATTCCATTGCACATTCCCTTGCATTCCATTTCACCTTCAATGCCATTCCATTTCACATCCCATTCCATTTCATTCCTAATTCCATTCCTTTCCGTTCCACATTCCATTCCATTCCATTCCAAATTCCTTTCCATTCCATTCCATTCCAAATTCCTTTCCATTCCATTCCACATTCCATTCCATTCCACATTCCATTCAACTCCATTCCAAATTCCATTCCACGTTCCATTCCACATTCCATTGCACCTACCAGTCCATTCCATTCCACATTCCATTCCACTTTCCATTCCATTCCATTCCACATACCTTTCCACATTCAATTCCATTCGATTCCAGTCCACATTACATTCGATTCCATTCCACATTCCATTCCATTCCATTCAACTTTCCGTTCCATTCCACATTCCATTCCCTTATGCTTTCAATTCCATTCCAAACCATTCCATTCCATTCCTTTCCATGTTGCATTGTATTCCATTCCATCTTCCATTTCATTCCATTCCAATTTCCATTGCATTCAATTCGACATTCCTAACCATTCCATTCCACTTACCTTTCTGCATTCAATTCCATTCCATTCCACATTCCATTCAGCTTTCCATTCCATATTCCATTCCACATTCCATTGCAATTCACTCCATCTCCCATCCCATTCCATTCCACATTCCATTCTGTTCCATTCTACGTTCCATTCCATTCCATTCCACATTGTATTCCATTTCATTCGACATTCCATTACATTCCATTCCACGTTCTTTCCATACTATTCCAGGTTCCATTCCATTCCATTCCACGTTCCATTCCATTCCATACCACTTTCCGTTCTATACCATTCCACTTTCCATTCTGTTCCATACCATTCCATTCCACATTCCTTTCCATTAAATTCCACCTTACATTTCATTCTATTCCATGTTCCATTCCATTTTATTCCATTCCATTCCACATTCCATTCCACTCCATTCAACATTCCATTCCGTTCCTTCCACGTTCCATTCCATTCCATTCCCCGTTGAATTCCATTCAATTCCACGTTCCAGTATATTCCATTCCTTTCCACGTTCCTTTCCATACCATTCCAAATTCCATTCAATTGAATTCCACATACTATTCCATTTCATTCCGCGTTCCTTTCCATTCCAATCCATATTCCATTCCATTCCATTCCTCATTCCATTGCATTCCATTCCACGTTCCACATTCCATTCCACGTTCCATTCCACATTCCACTCTGCGTTCCATTCCATTCCTTTCTACGTTGCATTCCATGTTCCATTCCATTCCATTCCACATTCCATTCCACATTCCATTCCATTCCATTCCACATTCGATTCCTCATTCCATTCAACATTCCATTCTATTCCATTCCACATTCCATTGCATTCCATTCCACATTGCTTTCTATTCCGTTCCTCATTCCATGGCATTCCATTCCACATTCCATTCCCTTCCTGTCCCCATTCGATTCTATTCCATTCCCCAATCCATTACATTCCATTCCACATTCCATTCCACATTTCTTTCCCTATTCAATTCGACGTTCCATTCCACTTTCCATTCCACATTTCATTTCTTTCCATTACATTCTATTCCATATTCCATTCCACATTCCATTACAAATTACATTGCATTCCATTCCAGATTGCTTTCAACATTCCATTCCACATTCCATTCCACCTTCCATTTCATTCCGTTCCACATTCCATCTCATTTCTTTCCACATTCCAGTCCACATTCCCTTCCAATCCAGATTCCACTCCATTGAGTTCAATTCCTCGTTCCATTCCATTCCATTCCATATTCCATTCCACTCCATTCCACATTCCATTCCATTTCATTCCACATTCCAGTGTACATTCTATTCCATTTAATTTCACATTGCACTCCACATTCCATTACATTCCATTAAACATTCAGTTCTACATTCCATTTAACGTTCCATTCCATGCCATTCCACGCTCCATTCCACCTTCCATTCCACGTTCCATTCCACATTCCATTCCACAATCCATTCCACGTTCCATTCCACGTTCCATTCCATGATCCATTCCATTGCATTCCACTTTCCATTCCTGTTTCCATTCCACATTCCATTCCATTCCATTGCATTCCACTCCACATTCCATTGCATTCCAGGTTCCATTCCTGTTTCCCTTTCACATTCCATTCAATATCATTCCATTCCACGTTCCATTCCTGTTTCCATTCCACATTCCATTCAATTCCATTCCATTCCACTCCACATTCCATTCCACTCCATTTCACATTCCATTCCATTCCATTCCACATCCCATTCCACATTCCATTCCACATTCCATTCCATTCCATTCCATATTCCATACCACATTCCATTCCATTCCATTAAACATTCCATTCCATATTCCAATTCATTCCATTCCACATTCTGTTCCACGTTCCATTCCATTCCATTCCACATTGCATTCCATTCCATTCCACTTTCCTTTCCATTCCATTAGACTTTCCATTCCACATTCCATTCAATTTAATTCCACATTCCATTCCACATTCCATTGAATTCCATTCGACATCCACCGCATTCCAACTTCCATTCCACGTTCCATTACATGTTCCATTCGACGTTCCATTCCACTTTCCATTCCATTCCATTTCATGTTCCATTCCATTCCATTCCACATTCAATTCCATTCCATTCCATTCCGCCCCATTCCAATCCATTCCACATTCCATTCAATTCCTTTCCACATTCCATTCCATTCCACATTCCATACCATTCCATTCCGTTCCACATGCCATTCCTTTCCATTCCAAATTCCATACCTTTCCATTCCACATTGCATACCCTTCCATTCCATTCCACATACCATTCCTTCATTCCATTCCATTCCACATTCCATTCCATTCTGTTCCACATTCCATTCCATTCCATTTCATTCCATTGCACATTAGATAAAATTCCATTCCATTCCACATTCCATTACTTTCCATTCCACATTCCATTTCAGATTCCATTCCATTCCAGTCCACATTCCATTCCAATCCTTTCCACTTTCCATTCCATATTGCATTCCATTCCAGTACAAATTCCATACCTCATTACTTTCAATTCCCTTTCACATTCCATTCTATTAAATTGCATATTCCATTCCACGTTTCATTCCACATTCCATTCCACATTCCATTCCACTTTCCATTCCATTCCATTTCACTTTCCATTCCACTTTACATTCCATTCCATTCCACGTTCCATTCCACATTCCATTACCCATTCTATTCCAAGTACCTTTACACATTCAATTCCAAGTTACATTCCACATTCCATTCCATGTTCCATTCCAATCCATTCCATGTTCCATTCCACATTCCTTTCCAATGACTTCCACTTTCGGTTCCACAATGCATCATTACATATTCCATTCCTTTCTATTCCACATTCCATTTCACTTTCCATTCCACTCTCAATTACACATTCCATTCCACATTCCATTCCTCAGTACATTCCACATTCCATTCCGCATTCCATTCCATTCCAGATTTCATTCCACATTCCATTACTCATTCTATTCCAATCTTTTCCACATTCCATTCCACATTCCTTTCTTTTCCATTCCTTTCCATATTCCAATCCACATACCATTCCACATTCCATTCCACATTCTATTCCATCCCTTTCCACATTCCTTTCCCCATTCCATTCCATTCATTTCCACATTCCATTCCATTACATTCCACATTTCCTTCCACATTCCATTGCATTCCATTCCACATTCCATTCCACATTCCATTCGATTCCATTCCATTCCACATTCCTTTCCTTATTCCCTAACACATTCCATTCCATTCCATTCCACGTTGCATTCCACATTCCATTGCACATTCCATTCCATTCCACTCCACTCCACAGTCCATTCCACATTTCATTCCACATTCCATTCCTCATTCCATTCAACATTCCGTTCCAGATTCCATTACATTCCACTACATTCCACTTTCCATTCTTCATTTCATTCCACGTTCCATTCCTCTTTCCATTCCATTCCTTCCACATTCCATTCCACCTTCCATTCCATTCCACATTCCATTCCATTCCACATTCCATTCCATTCCACATTCCATTCCATTCCATTCGGTTCCACTTTCCATTCCATTCCATTCCATTCAATCCTACATAACATTTGAAAGCATTGTACTTTCCATTCCATTCCGTTACATTCCATTACATTCCATTCCATTCCACAGTCCATTCCGTTCCATTCCATTCCAGATTCCGATCCATTCCATTCCACATTCCATTCGATTCCACATTCCATTCCGTTCTATTCCACATTCCATTCCATTCCATTACACTGGAATGTGGAATGGATTGTGGAATGGAAGAGAATGGAATATGGAATGGAATGGAATGTAAGGAGGAGTGGAATGGAATGGGAACTGGAATGTAATTGAATGCAATGTGGAATGGAATGGAATGGAATGTGGAATGGAATGTTGAATTTAATGTTGAATGGAACGTAGAATGAATTGGAATGGAATGTGATATGGAATGCGGAATTAAATGCAATTGAATGGAATGGAGTGTGGAATTGAACGTGGATTGGAACTTTGAATGGAATGTGGAATGGAATCTGGAATTCAGTGGAATGCATTGTGGAGTGGAATGGAATGCAATGGAATGGTAGGGGTTGTGGAATTGAATTTAATGGAATGTGGAATGGAATGTGGAATGCAATTCAATGGAATGTGGAATCGAATGTGGAATGGAATGGAAAGTGGAATTTAATGGAATGGAACAGATTGGTATTTGGAATAGAATGGAAATTGGAATGGAATGGAATGCAATGTGGAATGGGATGGAATGAAATATAGAATGGAATGGAATGGAATGTGTAATGGAATGTGTAAAGGAATGTGGAATCGAATGGAATGGCATGTGGAATGGAATGTGATGGAATATGGAATGAAATGAAATGGAACGTGGAAAAGAATGTGGAATGGAATGTGGAATGGAATGTGGATTGGAATAGAATGGAGTGGAATGGAATTGGAATGGAATGGAATGGAAACTGGAATGCAATGGAATGGAAAGAAATAAGCAATTGAATGGAAACGAATGTGGAATGGAATGGAATGGAATGTCGAATGAAATGGAATGGAAATCGGAAAAGAATGTGCAATGCAATGGGGAATGGAATGTGGAATGGAATGAAATGCAAAGTGTAATGGAATGGAATGCAATGTTTAATAGAAGGGAATGGAATGGAATTTAAGGTGGAATGGTATACCATTTAATGTGGAATGCATTGGAATTGAATGAAATGTGGAATTCAATGGAAAGGAATGTGGAATGGAATGGAATACAATGTGGAGTGGAATGGAAAGGAACGTGGAATGGAATGTGGAATGGAATGTGGAATGGGGTCTGGAATGGAATGGAATGGAAAGGAATGGAATGTGGAATGGAATGGAATGGAATGTTGAAAGGAATGTGGAATGGAATGTGGAATGGTATGGAATGGAATGTGGAATCTAATGGAATGGAATGTGGAATGGAATGGATTGGAATGTGGAATGCAATGGAAGCTTGGATGGAAAGGAATGGATTGTGGATTGGAAAGGAATGGAATGTGGAATGGAATGTGGAATGGGGTCTGGAATGGAATGGAATGGAAACGAATGGAATGTGGAATGGAATGGAATGGAATGTTGAAAGGAATGTGGAATGGAATGTGGAATGGTATGGAATGGAATGTGGAATCTAATGGAATGGAATGTGGAATGGAATGGATTGGAATGTGGAATGCAATGGAAGCTTGGATGGAAAGGAATGGATTGTGGATTGGAAAGGAATGGAATGTGGAATGGAATCTGGAATGTAATGGAATGGAATGTGGAATGGAATGTGGAATGGAATGGAAGGGAATTTGGAATGGAATGTGAAATGTAGTGGAATGGAATACGGAATTTAACGTGGATTATAATGGAACGTAAGGTGCAATGGAATGCAACGGAATGGTATGTAACATGGAAAGGATTGGAATGGAATATTTAATGGAATGAGGAAAGGAACGTAGATTGGAACATGGAAAGGAATGTGGAATGGAACATGGAATGGAATGTGTAATGGAATGGAAAGGAATGTGAAATGGAATGTGGAATGCAATGGAATGGAATGCGGAACGGAAAGTAATGGAATGTGGAAAGGAATGGAATGCCATGGAATGTGAAATGGAATGGAAAGCAATGAAATGGAATGTGGAACGGAATGGAATGGAATTTGGAATGGAACAGAATGGAATGTGGAATGGAATGAAATGCAATGTGGAATAGAATGGAATTGAAAGGAATGTGGAATGAAATGGAATGGAATGGGATGGAAAGCAGAATGGAATGGAATGAAATGTGGAATGCAATGGAATCGTGTGAAAACTGCCATGGAATGGAATGGAATGGAACGTCGAATAGAATGGAATTGAATGTGGGATGGAATGTGGAATGCAATGGAATGGAATGTGGAAGGGAATGTGGAATGGAATGTGGAAAGGAATGTGGAATCGAATAGAATGGCATGTGGAATGGAATGTAATGGAATGTGTAATGAAATGGAATGGAACGTGGAATAGAATGTGGATTGGAATGTGGAATGGAATGTGGAATGGAAAGGAATGGAATGTGGATTGGAATAGAATGGAATGGAATGGAATTGGAAAGGAATGGAATGGAAATTGGAATGCAATGAGATGGAAAGAAATAAGCAATTGAACGGAATAGAATGTGGAAAGGAATGCAATGGAATGTGGAATCTAATGGAATAGAACGTGGAATGGAATGTGGAATGGAATGCAATGGAATGTGAAATGAAATGGAATGGAAAGTGGAATAGAATTTCGAATGCAATGGGGAATGGAAAGTGGAATGGAATGGAATGAAAAGTGGAATGGAATGGAAGGGAATGTGGAATAGAAGGGAATGGAATGGATTTTAAGGCGGAATGGTATGTAATTGAATGTGGAATGAAATGGAATAGAATTAAATGTAGACTTCAATGGAATGGAATGTGGATTGGAATGGAATGAAACGTGGAGTGGAATAGAGTAGAACGTGGAATGGAATGTGGAAAGGAATGTGGAATGGAATCTGGAATTGAATGAAATGGGATGGAATGGAATGTGGAATGGAATGGAATGGAATGTGGAATGGAATGTGGAATGCAATGAGGAATGGAATGTAATGGAATGTGGAATCTAATTGAATCGAATGTGGAATGGAATGGAATGGCATGTGGAATGGAATGGCATGGCATGTGGAATGGAATGGAATGGAATATGGAATAGAAGGGAATGGAATGGAACTTAAGGCGGAATGGTATGGAATTGAATGTGGAATGCAATGGAATTTAATTAAATGTGCAATTCAATGGAATGGAATGTGGATTGGAATGGAATGCAATGTGGAGTGGAATGGAATCCAACGTGGAATGGAATGTGGAATGGAATGTGGAATGAAATCCTGAATGGAATGGAATGGAATGGAATGCAATGGATTGCGGAATGGAATGGAATGGAATGGAATGTGGAATGGAATGTGGAATGGAATGTAATGGAATGTCGAATCTAATGGAATCGAATGTGGAATGGAATGGAATGGAATGCGGAAAGGAATGGAAGCTTGGATGGAATGGAATGTGGATTGGAAAGGAATGGAATGTGGAATGGAATGTAGAATATAATGGAAAGGAATGTTGAATGGAATGTGGAATGGAATGGAATGGAAATTGGAATGGAATGTGTAATGGAAGGGAGTGGAATATGTAATGGAACGTGGAACGTAATGGAATGGAACGTGGAAAGGAATGCAATGGAATGGTATGGAATATGGAAAGGAATGTAACGTAAAAATTAATGCCATGTGGAATGGAATGTAGAATGGAACGTGGAAATGAATGTGTAACGGAACGTGGAATGGAATGTGGAATGGAATGGAAAGGGATGTGGAATGGAATGTGGAATACAATGGAACAGAATACAGAATGGAAAGTAGTGGAATGTGGAAAGGAATGGAATGCTATGGAATGTGGAATGGAATGGAATGGAATGAAATTTAATGTGGAATGGAATGGAATGGAATTTGGAATGGAATGGAATGGAAGGGAATGGAAAGAAATGCAGTGTGGAATTGAATGGAATGGAAAGGAATCTGGAAAGAAATGGAATGGAATGGAAAGGAAAGCGGATTGGAATGGAATGCATTGTGGGATGCAGTGGAATGGGATGGAAAGTGGAATGGAATGGAATGGAATGGAATGTGGAATAGAATGGAATGGAATGCGGAATGCAATGGATTGGAATGTGGAATGGAATGCGGAATGCAATGGAATGGAATGTGGAATGTAATGTGGAATGTAATGTGGAATGGAATGGAATGCAATGTGGAATGAAATGTGGAATGCAATGTGGAATGGAACGGAATGCAATGTGGAATGGAATGTGGACTGGAAAGTGTAATAGAATGGACTGGTATGTGGAATGGAATGTTTAACGGACTGGAATGGAAAGTGCAACAGAACGTGGAATGGAAAGTAATGGAATGGAATGGAATCTGCAATGGAAGTGAATGCAATGTGGAATGCAATGTGGAACGGAATGGAATGCAATGGAATGTGGGATGGAATGGAATGGAATGTGGAATGGAAAGAATGGAAACCAGAGTAGAATGGAACGGTATGGAATGTGGAATGGAATGGAATGGAATGTGGAATGGAATTGGGAATAGAATGTGTAATGGAATGGAATGGAATGTGGAATGGAATGTGAGTGGAATGGAATGGAATGTGGAATGGAATGTGTAATGGAATGTGGAATGGAATTTGGAATGGAATGGAATGGAATGTGCAATGAAAAGTGGAATGGAACACGGAATGGAACGTGGAATGGAATGTGGAATGGAATGCACTGGAAAGTGGAATGGAACGGAATGGAATGGAATGGAATGTGAAATTGAATGTGGAATGTAATACGAAATGGAATGTGGAATGGAATGTGAAACGCAATGAGAAGGAAAGTGGAATGCAAAGTAATGGAACATGGAATGCAATAGAATGGAAATTGGAATGGAACTTGGAATGGAACGTGAAATGGAATGTGGGGGGAATGTGGAATTTAATGGAATGGATTGTGTAATGGAATGTGGATTGCAATGGAATGGATTGTGCAATGGAACGTGTAATGGATCATGGAAAAGAACGTGGAATGGAATGTGGAGGGAATGTGGAATGGAATGGAATGGGATTAGGAATGGAAGGGAATGGAATGTGGAATAGCATGTGTAATGGAATGTGGAATGGAATGTGGAATAGAATGGAATGGAATGTGGAATGGAACGTGGAGTGGAATGGAATGGAACGTGGAAAGAACTGCGGAATGGAATGGAATGTGCAATGGAAATTGGAAATTAATATGGAACGGAATGGAATGGAAAGTGGAATGGTATATGAAGTGGAATTTAATGGAATGTGGAATGGAATGAAATGGAATGAGAAATGGAATGTTGAACGGAATGGAATGGAATATGGAATGGAATGTGGAATGGAATGTGGAATGGAATGTGGAATGGAAATTAACGGAATGTGGAATGGAATGTTGAATGGAATGTGAAATTGAATGGAATAGAATGTGGAATGGAATGTGGAATGGAATGGAATGGAATGGAATGGATTGGAATGTGGAAAGGAATGTGGAATTGAAAATAGAATGGAATGTGGAATGGAATGTGGACTGGAATGTGGAATGCAATAGAATGGAACGGAATGGAATGTGGAATGGAATAGAAAGGAAGGTGGAAAGGAAATGAATGCAATGTGGAGTGGAAAGTGGAATGGAAAGGAATGGAATGTGGAATGGAATGTGGAATGGAACGTGGAAGGGAACGCGGAATGGAATGAGGAATGGAATGTGTAATGGAATTCAATGGAATGGAAGTGACGGTGGAATGGAATGGCATGGACTGTGGAATGGAATGGAATGGAATAAAATGAAATGGAATGGAATGTGGAGTGGAATGTGGAATGGAATGGAATGGAACGTGTAATGGAAAGTGGAATGCAAATTGGAATGGAAAGTGGAATGGAACGTGGAATGGAATGACATGGAACGTGGAACGGAATGTGGAATGGAATGTGGAATGGAACACGGAATGGAATGTGAAATGTAATGTGGATTAGAAAGGATCGGAATGTGGAATTGAATGGAATGGAATGTGGAGTAGAAGGGAATGCAATGTGGAATGCTATGGAATGGAATGTGGAAAGGAATGTGGAATGGGATGTGGAATGGAATCGAATGGAATGGAACGAAATGGAATGCGGAATGGAATGGAAAGGAATAGAATGTGGAATGGAATGGAATGGAATGGGAAACAGAATGGAATTGAAAGTGGAATTTAATGTGGAAAGGATAGAAATGAAATGGAATGGAATTCAATGGAATGGAATGTGGAATGCAATGGAATGGCATGTGGAAAGGAATGTGGAAAGAAAACTGGAATGGAATGTGGAATGGAATGTGGAATGGAATGCAATGGAATGGAATGTGGAAAGGGATGTGGAATTGAAAATGGAATGGAATATGGAATGGAATGTGGAATGGAATGGAATAGAATGGAATGTGGAATGGAATGTGGAATGCAATGGAATGGATTAGAATTTGGAATGGAACTTGGAAGGGAATGTGGAAAGGAATCAGGAATGGAATGTGTAATGGAATGCAATGGAATGCAAGTGAAAGTGGAATGGAATGGAATAGAATGGAATGGAATGGAATGTGGAATGGTATGTAGAATGGAATGGAATGGAACATGTAATGGAATGTGGAATGAAAAGTGGAATGTAACGTGGAATGGAACGTGGAATGTAATGGCATGGATAATGGAATGGAACGTGGAATGGAATATGGAATGGAACACGGAATGTAATGTGGAATGTAATGTGGATTGGAAAGGAACGGAATGTGGAATTGTATGGAATGGAATGTGGAATGGAATGGAATGGAATGTGGAACGGAATGTGCAATGGAATGGAATGGTATATGGAATAGAATGTGGAATAGAATGGAAAGGATTCCGGAATGAAATGGAATGGAATAATCTGGAATGTGGAATGGAATGGAATGGAACTTGGAATGGAACATGGAATGGAACGTGGAATGGAGTGTTGAATGGAATGGAATGGAATGTGTAGAGGAAGAGAATGGAAGGTGGAATGGAATGGGGAATGGAATGGAATGAATTGGATTGGAATGGAATGTGGAATGGAATGGAATAGAATGTGGAATGGAATGGAAAGGTATGGAACGTGGAATGGAATGGAGGTGAGTGGAATGTGTAATGGAATGGAATGGAATGAGGAATGGAACTTAATAGAAAGTGGAATGGAATGTGTTGGAATGGAAACGAATGTGGAATTGAATGGAATGAGAAATTGATTGGAAAGCTATGGAATGGGGAATAGAATGCGGAATGGAAAGGAATGGAAGGTGGAATGGAATGTGAAATGGAAGATGGAATGGAACTTGGAATGGAATGGAATGGAACGTGGCATGGAATCGTGGAATGGAAGTTGGAATGGAACGTTTAATGGAATGTAGAATGGAACATGGAATGCAATGGAATGTGGAATCGAATGTGTAATGGATTGGAATGAAATGGAATGGAATGGAATCTGGATGGAATGGAATGGAATATGGAATGGAATGTGGAATGGAATGTGGAATAGAATGGAACGTTATGGAATGTGGAATGGAATGGAATGGAATGGAATTGATTGTGGAATATAGTGGAATACAATGTGGAATGGTTTGGAATCGAATGTGGAATGGAATGGAATGGCATGGAAAGTATTGTGGAATGTTAGGGAATGGAATGTAGAATGGAATGGAATGGAAAGTGGAATGGAATGTGAAATGGAATGTGGAATGGAACATGGAATGGAATGAAACGGAACGTGGAATGGAATGGAATGGAACGTGGAATGGAATGGAATGGAATGTGGAATGGAATAGAATGGAACGTGGAATGGAATGGAATGGAACGTGGAATGGAACATGGAATGGAACGTGGAATGGAAGTTGTAATGGAATGGAATGGAATGTTGAATGGAATGGAATGGAACGTGGAATGGAAGTTGTAATGGAATGGAATGGAATGTTGAATGGAATGGAATGGAACGTGGAATGGAATGGAATGGAAATTGGAATGGAACACGGAATGGAACGGAAAGGAACGTGGAATGGAATGTGGACTGGAAAGCGGAATAGAATGTGGAATGGAAAGTGGAATGGAATGTGGAATGGAAAGTGGAAAAGAATGGAATGGAATGTGGAATGGAATGGAATGGAAAGTGGAATGGAATTGAGTGGAACACGGAATGGGATGCAATGGAAAGTGGAATGAAACGTGGAATGGAATGGAAAGCAACGTGCAATAGAATGTGGAATCTAATGTGGAATGGAACGTGGAATGTAATGGAATGGAATGTGGAATGGAATATGGAATGCAATGTGGAATGGAATGTGGATTGGAATGTGTAATGGAATGTGGAATGGAATGTGGAATGGAATGTGCAATGGAATGTGGAAAGGAATATGGAATAGAATGTGCAATGGAACGGAATGAAATGTGGAATGCAATGTGGAATGGAATGTGGAATTGAACGTAGAATGGAATGAAATATAATGGAATGGATTTCGGAATCGTATGTGGAATTGAGTTGAATGGAATGTGGAATGGAATGGAATGGAATGGAACGTGGAAGGGAATGTGCAATGGAATGTAGAAGGGAACGTTCAATGGAAAGGAATGGAAAGTGGAATGGAACGTGTAAAGGAATGGAATGAAAGTGTAATGGAAAGTGGAATGGACTGTGGAATGGAACGCGAAATGGAACGCGGAATGGATTGGAATGGCATGTGAAATGGCATGTTGAATGTCATGTGGAATGGAATGCAACACAATGTGGAAAGGAATGCGGAATGGAATGGAATGGAATGTCGAATGGAAAGGGTTGGAATGTGGAATGGAATGTGGAATGCAATGGAATGAAATGTGGAATGGAATGTGGAATGCAAAGTGGAATGAAATGTGGAATGGAAAGTGGAATGGAATGGAAAGTAATGTGGAATTGAACGGGGAATAGAATGCAAAGGACCATGGAATAGAACGTGGAATGAAACATGGAATGGAATATGGAATGGAACGTGGAATTCAATGTGCAATGGAATGTGGAATGGAAAGCGGAATGGAATGGAAAGGAAAGTGGAATGGAACGTGGAATGGAATGGTATGGAACGTGGAATGGAATGTGCAAAGGAATATGGAATGGAACGTGGAATGGAAAGAGGAATGGAATGGAAAGGAATTTAGAGTGGAAAGTGGAATGGAATGTGGAATGGAATGTGGAAAGCAGTGGAATGGAATGTGGAATGAAATGTGGAATGGAATGTGGAATGGAATGTGGAATGGAACGTGGAATGGAATGTGGAGTCGAATGGAACGTGGAATGGAAAGTGGAATGGAATGTGGAATGGAATGTGGAATGGAATGGAATGGAATGAGGAATAGAAGGGAATGGAATGTGGAATGGAATGTGTAATGGAATGGAATGGAATGGAATGGAATGGAATGGAATGGAATGGAATGGAAAGTGGAATGGAATGCAATGGAATGAGGAATGGAATATGGAATGGACTGTGGAATGGAAAGTGGAATGGAATGGAATGGTTTGGAATGTGGAATGGAATGGAATGAAATGGAATGGAATGGAATGTGGAATGGAATGTGGAAAGAAATGTGGAATGGAATGTGGAATGGAATGTGGAATGGAACGAAATGGGATGTGGAATGGAACGTAATTGAAAGGAATAAAATGGAATGGAATGGAATGTGGAATGGAATGTGGAATGGAATGGAATCAAATGTGGAAAGGAATGGTATGGAATGGAAAGCAGAATGGTATGGAATGGAATGTCGAATTGAATGGAATGGAATGTGGAATTGAATGGAATGGGAAATGAAACGGAATGGAATGGAATGTGGAATAGAACGTGGAATTGAGTGGAATGGAATGTGGAATGGAACAGAATTGAATGTGGAAAGGAATGTGGACAGAAATGGAATGCAATATGGAATGGAATGTAGAATGCAATGCAGTGGAATATGGAATCGATTTTGGAATGGAAGGTGGAATTTTACGTGGAATGGAATGGAATGAAAGGTGGAATGAAATGTGGAATGGAATGTGGACTGGAATGGAATCGAATGTGGAATGGAAAGGACTGGAAAGTCAATTAGAATGTGGACTTGAATAGAATGCAATGTGGAATGGAATGTGGAATGAAATCGAATTACACGTGTAATGCAATGTGGAATGGAATGGAATGGAATGTGGAATGGATTGTGGAATGCAACGTGGAATGGAACGGAATGGAATGTGAAATGGAATGTGGAATGGAGAGTGGAATGCAATGTGGAGTGGAACATGGAATGGAATGGAATGGAACGTGGAATATAACTTGGAATGGAATCTGGAATTGAACATGGAATGGAATGTGGAATGGAGCATGGAATGGAAAGAGGAATGGAAAGTGGAATGGAACTTGGAATGGAATGGAATGGAATGTGGTATGGAAAGTGGACAGGAATTGAATGGAAAGTGGAATGAAATGTGGATTGGAACGTGGAATGCAATGTAGAATGGAATGGAATGGAACGTGGAATGGAATGTGGAATGAAATGTGGAAAGGAAAGGAATGGAATGTGCAATGATATGGAATGCAATGTGGAATGGAATTGAATGGAAGGTGGAACGGAAGGGATTGGAATATGGAATGGATTGGAATGGAATGTGAAATGGAATGGCATGTGGATTTGAATGGAATGGAATGTGGAATACAATCGAATGGAATGGAATGGAATGTGAAATGGAATGTGGAATGTAATTTGAAATGCAATGAATTTTAACGTGGAATGGAATGAAATGGAATGTGGAGTGGAATGAAATGTAACGTGGATAGCAATGTAATTGCATGTGGAAGGGAATGTGAAATGGAATGTGGAATGGAATGGGATTTAATGTGGAATGGACTATTGAACGGAATGCAAGGGAATGTGTAATGCAGTGTGGAATGGAATGATATGGAATGTGGAATGGAATGGAATGGAATGTGGAATGGAATGGAATGGAATGTTGAATGCAATGGAATGGAATTTGGAATTGAATGTGTAATAGAATGTATAATGAAAGGGAACGGAATTTTGACTGGAATGTGGAATTGAATGGAATGGAATGTAGAAGGTAATGTGGAATGGAAAGTGGAATGGAATGTGAAATGGAATGGAATGGAACGTGGAAAGGAATCCGGAATGGAATGGAAAAGAATGTAGAAGGGAAAGTGGAATAGAATGTGGAATGGAATGGAATGGAATGTGGAATGGAATGTGTAATGGAATGGAATGGAATGTGGACTGCAATGCGGAATAGAATGAGGAATGGAATGTGGAATGGAATGTGGAATGGAATGTGGAGTGGCATGTGGAATTGAACGGAATGGAATGTGGAAAGGAATATGGAATGGAATGTGGAATGGAACGTGTTATGGAACGGAATGGAATGTGGAATGTATCATGGAATGAAATGAAATGGAATGTGGAAAGGAACGTGGAATGCAATGTGGAATGGATTGTGGAATGGAATGGAATAGAATTTGGAATGCAACGTAGAATAGAATGGAATGGAATGTGGAATGGTAAGTGGAATGGAGGGAATGGAATGTGCATTTGAACCTGGTAATGGAATGTGGAATGGATGGTGGAATGGATGGATGGTGGAATGGATGTGGAATGGATGGTGGAATGGAATGGAAAAGGAATGTGTAATGGAACATAGAATGGAATGGAACGGAACATGGAACGGAACATGAAACGTGGAATGGAATGGAATGGAATGTGGAATGGAATATGGAATGCAATGTGGAATGGAACGTTGAATGGAATATGGAATGGAATGTGCAATGGAATGTGGAATGGAATGTGCAATGGAATGTGGAATGGAATGTGGAATGGAATGGAATGGAAAGTGGAATGGAACGTGGAATGGAAAGGAAAGGATCATGGAATTGAATGTGCAATGGAATGTGGAACGGAACGTGGAATGGAACGGAAAGGAACGTGGAATGGAATGTGGAATGGAATGTGGAATGGAATGTGGAATGTAACGTGGAATGTATTGGAATTGAATGTGGAAAGGAATGTTAAATGGAATGTAATGCAACGGAATGTGGAATGGAATGTGGAAATGAATGTGGAATGGAATGCGGAATAGAACGGAATGGAATGTGGAATGGAATGTGGAATGGAAAATAGAATGGGATGTAATGGATTGTGGAATGGAAAGTGAAACGGAATGCGGAATGGAATGTGGAGGGGACTGTAATGCACTGTAGAATGGAATGAGGAATGGAATGTAGAATGGAAAGCTTAATGGAATGGAATGGAACGTGGAATGCAACTTTGAATGAAACGTGGATTTGAAAGTGGAATGTCACGTGGAATGGAAGGAGGAATGGAATCTAGAATGGAATGTGGAATGGAACGTGGAATTTAATGGAATGGAAAGTTTAATGGAACATGGAATTGAATCGAATGGAACGTGGAATGGAACGTGGAATCGATCACGGAATGGAAAGTGGAATGGAATGGAATGGAACGTGGATTGGATTGTGGAATGGAATCTGCAATAGAAAGTGAAATGGAATGTGGAATGGAATGTGGTATGGAAGGGAATGGAATGTGGAAAGGAATGGAATGGAATATGGAATGAAATGGAATGGAATGTGGAATGAAATGGAATGGAATGTGGAATGAAATGTGGAATGGAATGGAATGGATTATGTAATGGAATGTGGAATGGAATGCAATGGAATGAGAATGGAATGTGAAATGGAATGGAATGGAATGTGGAAAGGAATGTGGAATGGAATATGGAATGGAATGTGGAATGGAACGGAATGCATTTTGGAATGGAATGTGGAATGGAATGTGGAATTGAACGTGCAATGTAATGTGGAATTGAACGGAATGGAATGTGGAATGGAATATGCAATGCAAAGTGAAATGGAAAGGAATGTAATGGTATATGGAATGGCATGTGGAGAGGAATGGAATGGAATGTGGAATGGAATGTTGAATGGAATGGAAGGGAATGTGTAACGGAATGTGGTATTAAAAGGAATGGAATGGAATCTGGAATTGAATGTGGAATAGAATGGAATGGAATGCGGAAAGGAATGGAATGGAATGGAATATGGATTGGAATGTTAAATGGAATGGAATGGAATGTAGAATGGAATGTGGAATGGAATGTCAAATGGAATGGAAAGGAACGTGCAACAGAATGGAAAGGAATGTGGAATGAAATTCAATGGAAAGTGGAACGTAATTGATTGGAAAGTGCAATGGAATGGAATGGAATGGAAATTGGAATGGAATGTTGAAAGGAATGCATTGGAATCTGGAATGGAATCGAACGGAATGGAATGTGGAATGGAATGGAATTGAATGGAATGTGGAATGTAATGTGGAATTCATGCAACGGAATGTTAAATGGAAAGGAATGGAATGGAGAACAGAATGTGGAATGTAATGTATAGGAATGTAATGTGGAAAGGAATGTGGAAAGGAATGGAGTGGAATGTGGAATGGGATGTGGAATGGAATGGAATGGAACGTGGAATGGAAAGGAATGGAAAATGGAATGGAACGTGGAATGGAATGTGGAGTGGAATGTGGAATGTAATGGTATGTGAGGTGGAATGCAATGGTATGCAATAAATGAGTGGAATGAAATGGGGAATGGGATGGAATGGAATTGAATGTGTAGTGGAATGTGGAATGGAAAGGAATGGAATGTGCAATGGAGTGGAATGGAACACGGTATGGAAAGTGGAATGGAATGTGGAATGGAATGTTGAATGGAATGGTATGTGGAATGGAATGGAATGGAATGGAATGAAATTTGGAAATGAATGGAATGGAATGTGTAATGGAATGGAATTGAATGTGGAATGGAATGGAACGGAATGTGGAATGGAATGGAATGGAATGTGGAATGTAACGCAATGTAATGTGGAATGAAAAGTGCAATGTGAAGGAATGCAATGTGGAATGGAACATGGAATGAAATCGAATGGAACGTGGAATGGAAAGTGGAACGGAAGGCGGAATGGAATGTGGTACGGAATGCAATGGAATGTGGAATGGCGTGTGGAAAGGAATTGAACGGAGTATGGAATGGAACTCGGAATGGAAATTAATGGAATGTGGAATGGAACGTGGAATCGAATGGAAAGGAACGTGCAATGGAACATGGAATGGACAGTGGAATATAATGGAATGGAACAGGGAATGGAATCTGGAATGGAACTTGGAATGGAATGGAATGTAACGGGAATGGAACGTTAAATGGAATGGAATGGAACGTGGAATGGAACGTGGAATGAAACGTGTAATATAATGTGGAATTGAAGGTGGGATGGAATGTGGAATGGAATATGGAATGGAACGGAATGGAATGAGGAATGGAATGCGGAATTGAGTGTGGAAAGGAACGCGGAATGGAATCGAATGGAATGTGGAATGGAAACAGGAAAGGAATGTAATGGAAATTTGAATGGAATGTGGAATGGAATGGAATGGAATGGAAAGGAAATGAATGTGGAATAGATTGTGGATAGGAATGTGGAATAGAATGTGGAATGGAATGGAAGGAAAGGTGAAATGAAATGTGGATTGGAATGGAATGGAATGTGGAATGGAATGGAATGGAATGTGGAATGGAATTCTATGGCAATTGGAATGGAAAGTGGAATGGAATGGAATGTGGAATGGAATGTAATGGAATGTGGAATGGAATGTGGAATGGAATGTGGAAAGCAGTGGAATGAAATGTGGAATGGAACGTGAATTGGAATGGAATGGACTGTGGAATGGAAAGGAATGCACAGCAGATTGGAATGTGGAATGGAATGGAATGTAATGGAAGAGAACGTGAAATGGCATGTGAACTGGAATGCAATGGAATGTGGAATGGAATGTGGAATGAAATGCAATGGAACGAGAATGGAATGTGGAATGGAATGTGGAATGGAATGAGGAATGGAATGTGGAATGGAACGTGGAATGAAATGGAATTTAATGGAATGTGGAATGGAAAGTGGAATGGAATGGAATCAAATGTGGAAAGGAATGTGGAATTAAATGGAATGGAATGTGGAATGGAAGGGAATGGAACGCTAAATGGAATGGAATAGAAAGTGGTATGGAATGGAATGGAACGTGGAATGGAATGTGGAATAGAATGTGGAGTGGAATGTGGAATGGAATAGTATGTATAATGGAATGCAATGGAATGCAATGAAATGTGGAAATGAATGGAATGGAATGTGGAATGGAAAGGAATGGAATGCAGAATGGAACAGAATAGAGGGCAATGTGGAATTGAATGGAATAGAATGCAATGGAATGTAATGTGGTATGGAATGTGGAAAGGAACAGAATGGAGTTTGGAATGGAATTCGGAATGAAATGTGGAATAAAATGTGGAATGGAATGTGGAATGGAATGAGAAATAGAATGGAATGGAATGTGGAATGTAATGTGGAATGGAATGTGGAATGGAATGGAATGTGTAACGGAATGTGAACTGGAAGGTGAAATGGAGTGTGGAAAGGAACGTGAAATGGAATGGAATGAAACGTGAAATGGAACGTGGAATGGATCGTAGAATGGAACGTGGAATGGTATGTGGAATGGAATGTGGAATGTTGTGTGGAATGGAATGTGGAATTTAGTATGGAATGGAACGTGAAATTGAATGGAATGCAATGTGGTATGGAGTGTGCAATGGAATATGGAATCGAACGTGGAAATTAACGTGGAATGGATTGGAATAGAATGTGGAATGGAGGCTGAAATGGAATAGAAAGGAATGTTCAATGCAATTTGGAAAGGAATGGAATATATTGTGAAATGCAAAGCGGAATGGAATGTGGAATGGAATGTGGAAATGACTGCAATGGAATGTGGAAAGGAATGTTGAATGGAATGTGGAATGGAATGTGGAATATAATGGAATGGCTTGTGGAATGGAACTTGGAATTGAATGGAATGGAACGTGGAATGGAACGTGGAATAGAATGTGGAGTGGAACGAGGAATGCTATGTGGAATGTATTGTTGAAGGGCAAGTGGAATGGAATGGAATGGAATGTGGAATGGAATGGAATGGAATGTGGAATGGAATGGAATGGAATGTGGAATGGAATGGAATGCAATGTGGAATGGAATGTGGAAAGGAATGGAAATCATTGTGGAAGGGAAGAGAATGGAATGGTACGGAATGTGGAATGGAATGGAATGGAATGTGGAATGGAATGTGGAATGGAAAGCGGAATGAAACGGAATAGAATGTGGAATGGAATGGGGAGTGGAATGGAATGGAACATGGAATAGGAAGTGGAATGGAACGTGCAATGGAATGGGGAATGGAATGGAATGAATGGTCGACAAGAATGTGGAATGGAACGAGGAATGGAATGTGGAATGGAACGTGGAATGGAATGGGCAATAGAATGTAGAATGGATTGTGGAATGGAAAGGAATGGAAAGTGGAATGGAACGTGGAATGGAATGCAATGGTACGTGGAATGGAATGTGGAATGGATTGTGGAATGGAAAGTGTAATGGAACGTGGAATGGAATGGATTGTAATGTGGAATGGAACCTGGAATGGAGTGGAATCGAACGTGGAATGGAATGAGGAATGGAATGTGAAATGGAATGGATTGGAATGTGGAATGCAATTGAATGGAATGTGGAATGTAGTGCAGAATGGAATGGAATGCAATGTGGAAAGGAATGCGGAATGGAAAGGAATGGAACGTGGAATTGAATGTGGAATGAAATGTGGAATGGTATGTAATGGAATGTGGCACGGAATGTGGAATGGAATGCAGAATGACACGGAATGGAATGTGGAATAGAATGGACTGGAATGTGAAATGGAAATTGAAATGGAATGGAGTGGAATGTGAAATGGAATGAAATGGAAAGAAATGTGAAATGGAATGAAATATGGAATGGAATGAAATGGAATGGAAATTGGAATGGAATGTGGAATGGAATGGAATGGAATACGGATGGAACGTGGAATGGAACAGAATGGAACGTGGAATGGAACGTGGAATGGAAAGAATGGAACGTGGAATGGAACATGGGATGGAACGTGGAATGGAACGGGGAATGGAACGTGGAATGGAAAGTGGAATGTGGAATGGAAAGGAATGTAGTGTGGAATGGAAAGGAATGGAATGTGGATTGGAATGGAATTGAATGTGGGATGGAATGGAATGTAATGTGGAATGGAATTGAATAGAATGTGGAATGAAATGTGAAATGGAATGGAATGTTGAATGGAAAGATTTGAATGGAATGGAATATGGAATTGAATGGATTGGAATGGAGTGTGGACTGGAATGCATTGGAATGGAGTAGAATGTGGAATGCAATGGAATGGAAAGTGGAAAGGAATGTGGAATGGATTGGAATGGAAAGTGGAATGGAATGGATTGGAAAGTGAAATGGAATGTGCAATTGAATGTGGAATGCAATGGAATGGAATGCAATGTGGAACGGAATTGAATGGAAAGGGGAATGGAATTGAATGGAATATGTAATGGAATAGGGTAGAATGTGGAATGGAATGTGGAATGGAATGGAACGGAAAGTTGAATCGAATGTGTAATGGAACAGAATAGAATGGAATGTTTAATGGAATTTAATGGAATGTGGAAGAGAATGCAATGGAATGTGGAATGGAATCGAATGGAATGGAATGTGGAATGCAATCTCAAATGGAATGTAGAATGGAATGGAATGGAATGTGGAATGGAATGTGGAATGGAACGGAATGGATCATGCAATGGAATGTGAAATGGAATGGAAAGTTGAATGGAATGTGGAAAGTAATGGAATGGAATGTGGAATGTTGAAAGGAATCGAATGGAATGGAACGTGCAATGGAATGTGGAATGGAATGGAATGGAACGTGGAATGGAAAGGAATGGAAAGTGGAATGGAAACAGGAATGGAATGGAATGGAATGTTGAATGGAACGTTGAGTGGAATGGAATGGAAAGTGGAATGGAATAGAATACATAATGAAATGGAATGAGGTATGGAATGGAATGGAAGGTGTAATGAATGGAATGGAATGTGGAATGGAATGGAATTGAACGTGGAATGGAATGGAATGGAAGATGAAATTGAATAGAATGGAATGTGGATGGAATGTGGAATGCAATGGAGTGGAATGTGGAAAGGAATGGAATGGAATGTGGAATGGAATGTAGAATGGAAATGAATGTGGAATGGAATAGATTGGAATGTGGAATGGAATGGAATGGAATATGGAATGGAATGTGGAATGGAATGGAAACAAATTGAATGTGGAATGGAATTTGGACAGGAATGTTGAACAGAATGGAATCGACGGTGAATTGGAATGCGGAATGGAATGGAATGGAAAGTGGAAATGAATGGAATGTAGAATGGAATGGATTTGAATGGAATCGAACGTGGAATGGAATGGAATGAGAAATGGAATGGATTGCAACGTTAAATGGAATGGAATGGAAGGTAGAATGGAAAGGAATGGAATGTGGAATGGAATGGAATGGAATGGAATATGGAATGGAATTTAATGTGGAACGGAATGTGGAAAGGAATGGAATGGAATGTGGAATGTACTGAAATGGAATGTTGAATGCAATGCGACGGAATGGGGTGGAATGTGGACTGGAATGGAATGGAATATAGTTTGGAAAGGAAAGGAATTGAATGGAATGAGGACTTGAATGGAATGGAGTGGAATGAAATGCAGAACTGAATGGAATCGAATGTGGAATTAAGTGGAATGGAACATGGAATGAAATGGAATGGAAACTGGATTAGAATGCGGAATGGAATGGAATGGAATGTGGAATGTAGTGGAATTGAATGGAATGGATTGAAAGGTGTATGGTATGGAATGGAAAGTGGAATGGAATGGAATGGAATGTGGAATGGATGGAAAGTGGAATGGAACAGAATGGAATGTGGAATGGAAAGAGTAATGTAATGTAATGGAATATGTAATGGAATGGAATGTTGAATGGAAAGTAGAATGGAATGGAATAGAGCGTGGAATGGAATGGAAGGGAACGTGGAATGGAATAAAATGGAATGTGGAATGTAATGGAATGGAAGGGAACGTGCAATGGAATAAAATGGAATGTGGAATGTAATGGAATGGAAAGTGGAATGAAATAGGGAATGGAATGTGGAATGGGGTAGAATGGAATGTGGAGTGGAAAGTGGAATGGAAGGTGGAATGGAATGGAATGGAATGTGGAATGGAATGGAATGGAATGTTGTATGGAATGGAATGGAATCTGGACAAGAATGGAATGGAATGTAATTAAATGTGAAATGGAATGAAATGGAAAGTAGTACGCAATTGAATGGAATGTGCAATGAAATGGGATGAAATGTAGAATGGAATGTGGAACTAAATGGAATGGAATGTGGAAAACAATGGATTGAAATGTGGAATGGAATGGAATGGAATGGAATGTAGAATGGAATATGGAATGGAATGGAAAGTGGAAAGGAATGTGGAATGTAATGTAGAATGGAATGGAATGTAGAATGGAATGGAATTGATAGTGGAATGGAATTGAATGGAATGCAATGTGGAATGGAACGTGGAATGGGAAGGAAAGGAATATGTAATGGAATGGAATGGAACATGGAATGGAATAGAATGGAATGTGGAAAGGAATGGAATGGAATGGAATGGAATGTGGAATGGAGTATGAAATGGAATGGAATGAAATGTGGAATGGAGTATGAAATGGAATGGAATGAAATATGGAATGGAACGTGGAATGGAACGTTTAATAGAACGTGAAATGGAATGAAATGAAAAGTGGAATGGAACGTGGAATGGATCGTGGGATTGAAAGTGGAATGGAATGTGGAATGGAATGTGGAATGAATGGAATAGAAAATGGACTGTAATTGATTGGATCGTGGAATGGGATACAATGGAATGTACAATGGAATGGGGAATGGAATGTGGAATGTAGTATGGAATGGAATGGAATGGAATGTGGAATGGAATCTGGAATGAAATGGAATATGAAATGGAAACTGGAAAGGGATGGAATGATATGGAATGGAATGGAATGGAATGTGGAATGGAACGTGAATTGGAAGGGAATAGAAAGTTGAATGGAATGGAATGGAATGTGGAATGGAATGGAATTGAATAGAATGTGGAATACAATGGAATGAAAGGTGGAATGGAAGGTGGAATGGAATAGAATGGAATGTGGAATGGAATGGAATGCGGAATGGAACGTGGAGTGCAATGAAATGAATCGTAGAATGGAAAGGAATGGAATCTGGAATGGAATGCATGTGGAATGTAATGCAATGGAATGTGGAATGGAATGTGGAAAGGAATATGGAATGGAGCGTGGAATGGAATGCAATGGAATGTGGAATCGAATGTGAAACTGAATGGAATGGAATGTGGAATGGAATGGAGTGGATGCGAATGCAATGTGGAATGGAATGGAATGGAATGTGGAATGGAATGTGAAATAGAATGGGCAATGAATGTGGAATGGAATGGAGAGGAGCGGAATGTGCAATGGAATGCAATGTATTGGAAAGGAGTGGAATGAGCAATGGAATGGAATGGAAAGTGGAAAGAATGGATAATGGTATGGAATGGAATGTGGAATGGAATGGAATGGAATGTGGAAAGGAACGGAATGGAATGTGGAATGGAATGGAATGGAATGGAAAGCGAATGGAATGGAATGTGGAATGGAAAGGAATGGAAAGTTGAATCGAATATGTAAAGGAATGGAATGGAATGGAATGTTTATTGGAATTTAATGGAATGTGGAAGAGAATGCAATGGAATGTGGAAGGGAATGGAATGGAACGGAATGTGGAATGGAATCTTAAATGGAATGTGAAATGGAATGGAATGGAACGTGGAATTGAATGTGGAATGGAATGGAATGGAACACGGAATGGAATGTGAAATGCAATGGAAAGTGGAATGGAATGTTGAAAGGAATGGAATGGAATGAAGAATGTTGAAAGGAATCAAATTGAATGGAATGTGCAATGGAATGTGGAATGGAATGGAATGGAACGTGGAACGGAAAGGAATGGAATGTGGAATGGAACCAGGAATGGAATGGAATGGAACGTTGAATGGAAAGTTGAATGGAATGGAATGGAAAGTGGAATGGAATAGAATATGTAATGAAATGGAATGAGGTATGGAATGGAATGGAATGTGTAATGAATGGAATGGAATGTGGAATGGAATGGAATGGAATGTGGAATGGAATGTGTAATGCAGTGGAGTGGAAAGTGGAAAGGAATGGAATGGAATGTGGAATGCAATGTGGAATGGAATGGAATGTGGAACGGAATGGATTGGAATGTGGAATGGAATGGAATTGAATGTGGAATGGAATGGAAACAAATGGAATGTGGAATGGAATGTGGATAGTAATGTGGAACGGAATGGAATCGAGGGTGAATTGGAATGCGGAATGGAATGGAATGGAAACTGGAATGGAATGTAGAATGGAATGGATTTGAATGGAATGGAATGTGGAATGAAATGGAATGTGAAATGGAATGGAATGGAATGTTAAATGGAATGGAATGGAAGGTAGAATGGAATGGAATGGAATGTGGAATGGAATGGAATGGAATGGAATATGGAATGGAATTTAGTGTGGAATGGAACGTGGAAAGGAATGGAATGGAATGTGGAATGTACGGAAATGGAATGTGGAATGGAATGGGATGGAATGGAGTGGAATGTGGACTGGAATGGAGTGGAAGGTGGACTGGAAAGGAATGGAATATAGTTTGGAAAGGAATGGAATTGAATGGAATGAAGACTTGAATGGATTGGAGTGGAATGAAATGTAGAATTGAATGGAATCGAATGTGGAATTAAATGGAATGGAACGGGGATTGAAATGGAATGGAAACTGGATTAGAATACGGAATGGAACAGAATGGAATGTGGAATGCAGTGGAATGGAATGGAATGGATTGGAAGGTGTATGGAATGTAATGGAAAGTGGAATGGAATGTGTAATGGAATGTAATGGATTGGAATAAAATGTGTAATGGAATGGAATGGAATGGAATTTGGAATGAAATGGAATGGAATGGAATGTGGAATGGAATGGAATGGAATGTGGAATAGGATGGAATGGAATGTGGACAGGAATGGAATGCAATGCAATTAAATGTGAAATGGAATGGAATGAAATGTGGTACGCAATTGAATGGAATGTGCAACAAAATGGGATGAAATGTAGAATAGAATGTGGAACTAAATGGAATGGAATGTGCAATACAATGGATTGGAATGTGGAATGGAATGGAATGGAATGTAGACTGGAATATGGAATGGAATGGAATGTGGAATGGAAAGTGGAATGGAAAGTGGAATGGAATTTGGAACGGAATGTGGAATGGAATGGAATGTGGAATGAAATGTGGAATGGAACGTGGAATGGAATGCAATGTGGAATGGATTGTGGAATGGAACGTGGAATGGAATGGGAATGGAACGTGGAATGGAATGGAATGCGGAAGAGATTGGAGAATGGAAAGTGGAATGTAATGTGCAATGGAATGGATTGGAATGAGGAATGGAATGGAATGCAATGGAATGTGGAAAGTAAAGTGGAATGGAATGGAATTGAATGTGGAATGGAATGGAATGGAATGTCGAATGGAATATGGAATGGAATTGAATGCAATGTGGTATGGAATGTGGAATGGAGTGGAATGGAAAATGGAATGGAACATGTAATGCTATGGAATGGAATGTCGAATTCAACGTGGAATGGAACTTGGAATGGAACGTGGAAGGAAATGTAGAATGGATAGTGGAATGGAATGTAGAATGGAATGTAGAATGGAATGGAAAGGAATGTGGAATGGAATGGAATGGAACGTGGAATGGAAGGGAAAGTAATGGAATGTGGAATGGATAGGAATGCAATGTGGAATGGAATGGAAATGAATGTGCAATGGTATGGAATATAATGTGGAATGGAATGTGGAATGGAATGGAATGGAACGCGTAATGGATGGTGGAATGGAATGGAAAGGAATATGGAATGGAATGTGGAATGGAATGAAATGGAATGTGTAATGGAATGTGGAATAGAATGGAATGGAATGTGGAATGGATTGTGGAATGGAATTGAATCTCGAATGCAATGTGGAATGGAACGCTGATTGGAATGGAATGTGCAATGGATTGTGGGATTGATTGTGGAATTGAATGTTGAATGCAATGGAATGGAACGTGGAATGGAATTTGGAATGAGATGGAAAAGAATGTGGGACGGAAAGGATTGGAATGTGGAATGGAACATGGAGTGGAATGAAATGAAATGTGGAATGGAACGTGGAATGGAATGGAATGTGGAATTGAATGTGGAATGTAACGTGGAATGAAGTGGAATGGAAAGAGGAACGTACTGGAATGTGGAATGGATTGTGAAATGGAATGTGGAATGGAATGTGGAATATAATAGAATGGAATGTGGAATGGAACGTGGAGTGGAATGGAGTGGAATGTGAAAAGAAACGTGGAATGGAATTTAATGTGGAAGGGAATGTGGAATGTAAAGAGGAATGGAGTGGAATGGAATGAGGATTGTAATGGTATGTGGGATGGATTGTGGAATGCAATGTGGAAAGGAATGGAATGGAACGTTAAATGGAATGTGGAATGAAATGGAATGGAAAGTGGAAAGGAATGGAACGGAATGTGGAGTGGAATGTGGAGTGGAATGGAATTGAATATGGAAAGTAACGTGGAATGGAACGTGGTATGGAATGGAACGTGCAATGGAATGGAATGGAATGTGGAATGCAACGGAATGGAATTCAGAATGGAATTGAATGGAATGTGGATTGGAATGGAATGCAATTCGGAATGCAATGAAATGAAATGTGGAATGGAATAGAATGGAATGTGAAAAGGAATGAAATGGAATATGTAATGGAATGGAATGTGGAATGGAATATGGACTGCAATGGAATGGAATTTGGAATGGAATGTGGAATAGAATGGAATGGAATGTGCAACGGAATGGAATGGAATGTGGAATAGAATGTGAAATGGAAAGGAATGGAATGTGGAACGGATTGTGGAATGGAAATGAATGGAATGGGGAATGGTATGTGGAATGGAACGGAATAGAATGTGGAATGGAACGTGGAATGGAATGTGTAATGGAATGTGGAATGGAACGTGGAATTGAATGGAATATGGAATAGAACGTGGAATGGAATGGAATGGAATGCAATGTGGAATAGAAGGGAATGGAATGTGGTATGAAATGGAATGGAATGTGGAACAGAATGGAATGGAACGGAATGTGGAATGGAATATGGAATGGAATATGAAATGGAATGGAATGGAATGTGGAATTGAAAGTGGAATGGAACGTGGCATAGAATGGAATTGAATGTGGAATGGAATGGAATGCAATGTGGAATGGAATGGAATGGAATATGGAATGGAATGGAATGCAACGTGGAATGGAAAGGAATGGAATATGGAATGGAATGGAAATTGGAATGGAAAGTAGAATTGAATGGAATGGAATGAGGAATGGATTGTAAGGTAAAGGAATTTTGAATGGAATGTGGAATGGAAAGTAGAATACAATGGAAAGGAATGTGGAATGGAATGGAAGGGAATGTGGAATGTAATGGAATGGAATATGGAATGGAATGGTTAGCAATGTGGAATGGAATGGAATGGAATATAGAATGGAATGGGATGTGGAATGGAATGTGGAATGGAATGGAATGGAATGTGGAATGCAATGGGAGGCAATGGAATGTGGAATGGAATGGAATGGAATGTGGAATTGAACGGAATGGAATGGAATGCGGATTGGAATGTGGAATGGAACATGGAATGCAATGTGGAACCAAATGGAATGAGATGTGGAATTGAATGCAGAATGGAATGTATTGGAATGTTTAATGGAATTGAATCGAATGTGGAATGGAATGTGGAATTGAATGGAATGGAATGTTGAAAGGAATGGCATGGAAGTTTGAATGGAATGTGGAATTGATTGCAGAACGGAATCGAATGGAATGTGGAATGGAATCGAATGTAATGCAATGTGCAATGGAACGCAATATGGAATGGAATGGAATGGAATGTGGAATGGAATTGAAAGGAATGTGGAATGGTATGTGGAATGGAATGGAATGGAATGTGGAATGGAAAGTGGAATGGAATGTTCAAAGGAATGTGGAATGAAAAGTGGAAAAGAATGGAATGTGGAATGGAATGTGTCATGGAATGGAATGGAATGCAATGTGTAATGGAATGCAATGTGGAATGTAATATGGAATGCAATGGAATGGAATGTGGAATGGAATGGAATGGAATGGAATGTGGAATGGAATTGAATGGCATCTGGAATAGAAAGTGGAATGGAATGGAATGGAATGTGGAAAGGTATGTGGAATGGAATGCAATGCAATGTGGAATGGAACGTGGAATGGAATGTGGAATGATATGTGGAATGGAACTTGGTATGGAATAGATGGTGGAATGGCATGTGGAATGGAATGGAATGGAATACAATGTGGAATGGAATGGAATGGAATGCAAAGTGGAAAGCAATGGAATGGAATGTGGAATGGAATGTGGAATGGACTGTAATTCAATGTGGAATGGAATGGAATGCAATGTAGAAAGGAAAGGAGTTGAATGTGGACAGGAATGGAATGGAATGTGCAACTCAATGGAATGGAATGTGGAATGGAATGGAATGGAATGTGGAACGGAACGTGGAATGCAATGGAATGGAATGTCAAATGGAACGTGGAATGGAATGGAATGTGGAATGGAATGTGGTATGGAACGATGAATGGAATGAAATATGGAATGGAACGTGGAATATATTGTGGAATGGAAGGGAATGCGGAATGGATTGTGGAGTGGAATGTGGAATGAAATGGAATGTGGAATTGAATGGATTGCAACGTGGAATTGAATGGAATTGAATGTGGAATGAAATGGAATGGAATGTGGAATGCAATGTGGAATGGAATGGAATGGAATGTGAAATTGAATGTGAAATGGAATGGAATGGAATGTGGTATGGAATTGAATGGAATGAGGAATGGAATATGGAATGGAATGGAATGGAATGTGGAATGGAACGTGTAATGGAATGTGGAATGGAATTGAATGGAATGTGAAATGGTATGTGGAATGGAATGGAATGGAATGTGGAATGGAACGAGGAATGGAATGGAATGGAATGTGGAATGGAACGTGGAATGGAATGGAATGGAATGTGGAATGGAACGTGGAATGGAAACGAATGGAAAGTGGAATGGAATGGAATGGAAAGTGTAATGGAATAGAATGGAAAGTGGAATGGAAAGTCGATTGTAATGGAATGGAAAGTGGAAGAGAATGAGGAATTGAATGGAATGTGGAATGGAACGTTGAATGGAATGGAAAGAGGAATGGATTGTGGAATGGAATGTGGAACGTATTGTGGAATGCAACTGAGTGGAAAGTCAAATGGAATGCGGAATGAGACGCAATGGAATGTGAAATGGAATGGAATGGAATGCAATGTGGATTGGAACGTGGAATGGAATGGAATGGAATGTGGAATGGAATGGAATGGAATGCAACGTGGAATGAAAGGGAATGGAATGTGGAATGACATGGAATGGAACGTGGAATGGAATGGATTGTGGAATGAAATGTGGAATGGAATTTGAAATGGAATGGAATGGAATGTGAAAATGAATGTGGAATGGAATGTTTAATAGAACGGAATGGAATGTGGAATGGAATGGAATTTAATGTGGAATGGAATGGAATGCAATGAGGAATGGAATGGAATGGAATATGGAATGGAATGGAATCTGGAATGGAATGTGGAATGGAATGGAATGGAATGTGGAAAGGAATGAAAGGGAATGGAATCTGGAATGGAATGTGGAATGGAAAGTGGAATAGAATGCAAAGGAATGTGGAATGGAATGGAAGGGAATGTGGAATGGAATAGAATAGAATATGGAATGGAATGGATTGCAGTGTGGAATGGAATAGAATAGAATATGGAATGGAATGCAATGTGAAATGGAATGGAATGGCATATGGAATGGAATGGAATATGGAATGAAATGTGGAATGGAGTGGAATGAAATGGATTGTGGATTGGCATGTGTAATGAAACGTGGAGTGGAATGTGGAATTGAATGGAATCAGATGTGGAATTGAATGCGGAATGGAATGTATTTCAATGTGTAATAGAATGGAATGGAATGTGGAATAGAATGTGGAATTGAATGGAATGGAATGGAATGTGGAAAGGAATGGCATGGAAGTTTGAATGGAATGTGGAATGATTGCAGAACGGAATGGAATGGAATGTGGAATGGAATGGAATGGAATGTCGAATATAATGTGGAATGGATTGTAATGGAATGTGGAATGGAATGGAATGAACGGTTGAATGGAATGTAGAATGCAATGAAATGCAATGTGGGATGGATAGCGGAATGGAATTTGGAATGGAATGCGGAATGGAGTGGACTGGAATTGAATGGAATGGAAAGTGGAATGGATTGTGGAAAGGAATGGAATGTGCAATGGAATGGAATAGATGCAATGGAATGTGTAATGGAATGGAATGGAATATGTAATGGAATGTTGTATGGAGTGGAATGGAATGTACTGAAGAGTGTAATGGATTGTGGAATGGAATGGAATTTAAAGTGGAATGAAATGTGGAGAGGAATGGAATTTACTGAAGTGTGTCATGGATTGTGGAATGGAATGGAATGTAAAGTGGAATGGAATGTGGAATGGAATGGAATGGAATGCAATGCAATGTGGAATGGAATGGAATGGAATGTGGAATGGATTGTGGAATGGGATGAAATGGATTGCGGAATGGATTGTATAATGGAATGAGGAATGGAAAGCTGAATAGAATGGAATGGAATGTGGAATGGTAAGTGGAATGAATTGAAATGGAATGTGGAAAGGAATGTTGAAGGGAATGGAATGGAATGTGGAATGGAAAGTTGAAGGGAATGAAATGCATTGTGGAAAGGAATGGAATACAATGTGGAAGGGAACATGGAATGGAAAGGAATGGAATGTGGAATGGAACATGGAAAGGAATGTGGAATGGACCGTGGAATGGAATGGAATGTGGTATGGAACGTGGAATGGAGTGGAATGCAACGTGGAATGTAATGGAATGTGGAATGGATGGTGGATTGGAATGTGGAATGGAATTAAATGGAATGTGGAATGGAACGTGGAATGGAATGGAATGGAATATGGAATGGAAAGTGAAATGGAAAGTGGAATGGAACGTGGAATGGAATGAAATGTGGAATGGAATGTGGAATGGACGGTGGAATGGAATGGAATGTGGAATGGATAGTGGAATGGAATGGAATGGAATGGAATTTGGAAACGAACGGAATGGAATGTGGAATCGAATGTGGAATGGAATGGAATGGAATATGGAATGGAATGTGTAATGGAATGGAATGGTATTTTGATTGGAATTGAATGTAATTTGGATTGCAATTGAATGCAATATTGAATGGAATGGAATGGAATGTGGTATGGAATGGAATGGTATTTTGAATGGAATTGAATGGAATTTGAATTGCAATGGATTGCAATGTGGAATGGAGTGGAATGGAATGTGGAATGGAATGGAATGGTATGGAATGTCAAACGGAAAGTAGAATGGATTGGAATGGAATGCAATGTGGAATGGATCGTGGAATGAAACGTGGACTGGAAACTGGAATGGAAGGTGAAATGGAACGTGGAATAGAAAGTGGAATGGACGTTGGAATGGAATGTGGAATTGAAGGGATTGCAATGTGGAACGGATTGTGGGAAGGAATGCAATGGTACGTGGAATTCAATGTGGAATGGAATGCAATGGATTGTGGAATGGAATGAGTAATGGAAAGAGGAATCGAACGTGGAATGGAACGTGGAAAGGAAGATGGAATGAAATGTGGAATGGAATGTGGAAGGGAACATGGAATGGAAAGTGGAATGGAATGGAATGGAATGTGTAATGGAATGGAATGGAATGTGGATTGGAATGGAATGGAATGTAGAATGGAATGGAATGGAATGTGGAATGTATTGTGGAATGGAACGGAATGGAACGTGGGATGGAACGTGGAATGAAACATGGAAAGGTACGTGAAATGGAACGTGGAAAGGAACGTGGAATGTAACGTGGAAAGAAACGTGGAATGGAACATGTAATGGAAAGTGGTATGGAATGCTGAATGGAATGTGGAATGGAATGGAATGTGCAGTGGAATGGAATGGAATTTGGAATGGAATGGGATGAAATGCCAAATGGAATGGAACGGAATGGAATGGAAAAGAATGTGGAATGGAATGGAATGGAATGGAATGTGGAAAGTAATGGAATGGAATGTATAATGCAATGTGGAATGGAATGGAATGGAATGATGAATACTATGGGGAAAGGAAAGGAATGGAAAGTGGAATGGAATGGAAGGCAATGTGCGATGAAATTCAAAGGAATGTGCAATTGAATGGAATGGAATGTGGAATGCAATGGAATGTGGAATAGGATGGAATGGAATGCGGAATGGGATGGAAAGGAATGTGGAATGGAAAGTGGAATTGAAAGGAACGGAATGTGGAATTGAAAGCAGAATGGAATAAAATGGAATGTGGAATGGAATGTGGAATGGAATGGAATGGAATGTGGAATGGAAAGTGGATTGGAAACTGGAATGGAACGCGGAATTGAATGGAATGGAATGGAGAATGGAATGCAATTGAATGTGGAATGGAATGGAATGAAATGTGAAAAGGAACGGAATGGAATGTGGAATGGAATGGAATGGAATGTGGAATGGAATGGGGAATGGAATGGAATTGAATATGGAATGGTACGTGGAATGGAACGGAATGGAATGTGGAATGCAATAGAATGGAATGTGGAATGGAAGGGAATGGAATGGAAAGTAAAATGGAATGGAATGGACTGTGGAAAGGAATAGAATGTGGAATGGAATGGAATGGAATTTGGAATGGAATGGAATGTGGAATGGAATGGAATGGAACGTGCAATAGAATGCGGAATGGAATGGAATGGAATGTGGAATGGAATATGGAAAGGAACGTGGAATGTAATTTTATGGAATGGAATGGAATGGAACGAAATGGAATGGAATGTGAAATGGAATGTGGAATGGAATTGAATGGAATGTGGAATGGAATGGAATGGAATGGAATGTGTAATGCAATGGAATAGAATGTGGAATGGAATGGAATCGAACGGAATGTGGAATGGAATAGAATGGAATGCGGAATGCAATAGAATGGAATGTGGAATGGAAAGTGGAATGGAACGTGGAATGGAATGGATTGGAATGGTGAAGGCAATGGAATTGAATGTGGAATGGAATGGAATGGAATGTGAAATGGAAGGGAATGGATTTGGAATGGAATGGAATGGAATGTGCAATGGAATGGAATGGAATGCGGAATGGAATGGAACGGAGTGGAATGAGGAATGGAATATGGAACGGAATGTGGAATGGAATGTACTGGAATGTGGAATGGAATTTGGAATGGAATGGAATGGAGCGTGGAGTGGAATGGAATGGAATTTGGATTGGAACCTGAAATGGAATGGAATGAAACGTGGAATGGAATGGAATGAAACGTGGAATGGAATGGAATGGAATGTGGTTTGGAATGTGGAATGGAATGTGGAATGGAATGGAATGTTGGAATGGAATGGAATGCAACGTGTAATGGAATGTGGAATGGAATGGAGGGGAATGTGGAATGGAATGGGCAATGGAATGGAAAGGAATCTGGAATAGAATGTGGAATGGAATGGAATGGAATGTGGAATGGAATGCAATGGAATGAGGAATGGAATGCAAAGGAGTGTGGAATGGAATGGAATAGAGTGGAATGTGGAATGGAATGGAATGGAATGTGGAATGGAATCTGGAACGGAATGTGGAATGGAAATTAATGGAATGTGGAATGAAATGTGGAATGGAATGTATAATGGAATGAAGTGAAATGTGAAATGGAATGTGGGATGGAATGGAGTGGAATGTGGAATGGAATGTGGAATGGAATGGAGTGGAATGTGGAATGGAATGTGGAATGGAATGGAGTGGAATGTGGAATGGAATGGATTTGAGTGCGGAATGGAATATGGAATGAAATGGAAAGGGATATGGAATGGAATCGAGTGGAATGTGGAATAGAATGGAATGGAGTGTAATGTGGAATGGAATGAAATGGAATGTGAAATGGAATGTGGAATGGAATGGAATGGAACGTGGAATGGAACGTGGGATTTAATGGAATGAAACGTGGAGTGTAAAGTGGAATGGAACGTGAAATTGAACGTGGAATGGAACGGAATGCAATAAGGAATGAAATGGAATAGAAAGTGGACTGGAATGGAATGGAATGTGGAATGGAATGGAATGGAATGGTAAATGGAATGGAATGGAATTTGGAAAGGAATGTGGAATGGAATGGAATGGAATGTGCAATGGAATGTGGAATGGAAGGAATGGAATGTGAAATGGAATGAGGTATGGAGAGGAATTTAACGTGGAATGGAATGTGGAATGGAATGTGGAATGGAAAGTGGAATGGAATGGACTGTGGAATGGAATGTGGAATGGAATGGAAGGGAATGTGGAATAGAATGGATTGGAGTTAATATTGGAATGGAATGGAATGGAATGTGGAAAGAATGTGGAATGGAATTGAATGGAACATGGAATGGAACGTGGAATGGAAAGTGGAATGGAATGTGGAATGGGATGGAATGGAATGTGGAATGGAATGTTGAATGGAATGGAATGAAACGTGGAATGAAACGTAGAAATGAACGTGGAATGGAAAGTGGAATGGAACGTGGACTGGAACGTGGAGTGGAACGTGGAATGGAAGGTGGAAAGGAACGTGGAAAGGAAAATGGAATGGAACGAGGAATGAAACGTGAATGCAATTTGATGGAACGTGTAATGGAAAGTGGAATGGAACCTGGAATGGAAAGTGGAATGGAAAGGAATAAAATGTGGAATGGAATGTGGAATGGAATGGAATGGAATTTGAATGGAACGTGGAATGGAAGGTGGAATGGAACGTGGAATTTAACGTGGAATGGAATGTTTAATGGAACGTGGAATGGAACATGAAAGGGAATGGAATAGAACGTGGAGTGGAAAGTGGCATGGAACATGGAATGGAATGTGGAATGGAAAGTGGAATGGAACGTGAAATGGAATGGAATGCAAAGTGGAATGGAATGGAATGGAAGGTGCAATAGATTGGAAAGGAAAGTGGAATGGTGTAGAATGGAATGGAATGGAATGTGGAATTGAACGGACTGGAATGTGGAATGGAATGGAATGGAATGGAAAATGGAAAGGAAGTGAATGGAACAGAATGGAATTTGAAATGGAATGGAATGGAATGTGGAATGGAATGGAATGGAGTATGGAATGGAATGGAATGAAGTGGAAGGTGGAATGTAATGAAGTGCACGGTGGAACGGAATGGAATGGAATGTGGAGTGGAATGTGGAGCGGAAAGTGGAATGGAATGTGGAGTGGAAAGTGGAACGGAATGGAATGGTACCTGGAAAGCAAAGTGGAATGGAAATTACATGGAATGCAACGTGGAATGGCACGGAATGGAACGTGGAATGCAGTGGAATGGAATGTGGAATGGAATGTGGAATGGCATGGAATGTCGTGGAATGGAATGTGGAATGGAATGGAAAGGAATGCCAAATGGAATGTGGAATGGCATGGAAAGGAATGTGGAATGGAATGGAATGGAATGAGGAATGGAATGTGGAATGGAATGGAATGAAATGGGGTATGGAACGTGTACTGTAATGGAATGGAATATGGAATGGAATGAAATGGAATGGAATGTGGACTGGAATGGAATTGAATGGAATGTGGATTGGAATGAAATGGAATGGAATGTGGAATGGAATGGAATATAATGTGGAATGGAATGGAATGGAAAGTGGAATAAACGCAAAGGAATGCGGAAAAGAATGTGGAATGGAATGGAATGGAATGTGGAATGGAATGTGGAATGGAATGGACTAATAGTTGGCATGGAATGGAATGGAATGGAATGTGGAATGGAATGCAGGAGAATGTTATGGAATGTGGAATGGAATTTAATAGAATGTGGAATGGAATGGACCAATGGAATTGAATCAAATGTGGAATGGAATATGGAATGGCATGGAATGTAATGGGAAGTGGAATTGAATGGAAAGTGGAATGGAATGAAGAATGGAATGGAATGGAATGTGGAGTGGAATGGAATGGAATGTGGAATGGAATGTGGAATGGAATGGAATGGAAAGTGGAATAGAATGGAATGGAATGTGGATGGAAATTGATTGGAATGGAGTGTGGACTGGAATGCAATGTATCGGAATGGAATGTGGAATGGAATAGATTGGAAAGTGGAATGGAAATTGGAATGGAATGGAATGGAATAGAATGAAATGTGGAATGGAATTTGGAACGGAATGGAGAGGAAAGTGGAATGGAATGTGGCATTGGATGGAATGGAATGTGGAATGGAATGTGGAAAGCAAGGCAATGGATGTGGAAAGTAATGGAACGGAATGTGGAATGCAACGGCATGAAATTTGGAATGGAAAGTGGAATGGAATTAAATGGAACGTGGAATGTAATGAAATGAAACGTGGAATGGAATGGAATGGAACGTTGAGTGGAATGTGGAGTGGAATGGAATGGAATGGAATGTGGAATGGAATGGAATGGGGAATGAAATGGAATGAGGAATGGAATGGAATGGAATGTCAAATGGAATGGAATGCAATGTGGAATGGAATGGAATATGAAATGAAATTGAATGCAATGTGGAATGGAATGGAATGAAGAACGGAAAGAAATGTGGAAGGTAATGAAATGAGGAATGGAAAGGAATGGAATTTGGAAGGGAATGGAATTCAATGTGGAATGGAATGGAATGTGAAATGAAATTGAATGCAATGTGGAATGGAATGGAATGTTTAATGGAAAGGAATGTGGAAGGGAATGGAATAGAATGTGGAATGGAATGTGGAATGCAATTAATTTGAATGTGGAATGGAATGTGGAATGGGATGGAATGGAATGTGGAACGGAATACAATGGAATGTGCAAAGGAATGGAATGGAATGTGGAATGGGTTGAAATGGAATGTGTAATGGAAAGTGGAATGCAACGTAATGGAATGTCGAGTAGAAATGAATGGAATGTGGAATGCAATAGAATGGAATATGGAATTCAATGGAATGGAAAGTGGAATGGATTATGGAATGGCAAGTGGAATGGAAAGGAATGGAATGTGGAATGGCAAGTGGAAAGGAATGGAATGGAATGTGGAATCGCATGGAATTGAATGTGAAATGGAATGTCTAATGCAATGGAATGGAAAGTGGAATGAAATGTAACGGAAAGTGGAACGGAATGGAATTGAAGGTGGAATGCAATGAAATGGAATCCAGACAGGAATGTGGAAGGGAAAGGAATAGGATGTGGATAGGAATATGGAATTCAATGGAATGGAATCAACACTGGAATTTGGAAGGGAATGGAATAGGATGTGCATTGGAATGGTAATGGAATGGAATGGAATGTGGAATGGAATGGAATGGAACAGAATGGAATGTAATGGAATGTGGAGTGGAACGTGGAATGGAAGGTGCAGTGGAATGCAATGTGAAATGGAATGTGGAATGGAATGGAATGGAATGTGGAATTGAACAGAATGGAATGTGGAATGGAATGCGTAATGAGAATTTGGATTGAATGTTGAATGGAATGCAAAGGAACGTGGAATGGTATTTGGAATGGAATGGAATGGAATGAAATGGAGGGTGGAAAGGAATGTGGAATGGAACTTGCTATGGAACGTGGAATGGAAACTGGAATGGAATTAAATGGAATGGAATGGAATGTGGAATTTTCTGGAATGGAATGGAATGGATTGGAATGTGGAACGGAATGTGGAAAGGAAAGGAATGTGGAATTGAATGGAATATGGCATGGAATGGAATGCATTGTGGAATGAAATGGAATGGAATGTAGAATCGAATGGAATGGAATGTGGAATGGAATGGAATGGAATGGAATATGGAATGGGTTGGAATGGAATGGAAAGGAATGGAATGTGGAATGGGTTGGAAAGGAATTTTAAATGGAATGTGGAATGGAATGCTGAATGGAATGTGGCATAGAATGAAATGGAATGTGGAATGGAATGTGGAATAGAATGTGGAAAGGGATGGAATGGAATGGAATGCAACGTGGAAAGTAACGTGGATTGGAACATGACGTGGAAAGTGGAATGGAGTGGAATGCTGAATGGAATGGAATCTGGCATGGAATGGATTGTGGAATGGAATGCAATAAAATGTGGTATGGAATGGAATAGAACGTGGATAGGAATGGAATGGAAAGTGGAATGCAATGGAATGGAATATTGAATGGAATGGAATGGAATCTGGAATGGAATGGAATGGAATGGAATAAAATGTGGAATGGAAAGGAATGGAATATGGAATGGAACGGATTGGAATGTGGAATGGAATAGAATAGATAGTGGAAGGGAATGGAATGGAATGGAATGTGAAATGGAATGGAATGGAATGTGGAACGGAATGTGGAATGGTATGGAATGCAACGGAATGTTGAATGGAATAGAATGCAATGGGGAATGGAATGGAATGGAATGGAATGTGGAACGGAATGTGGAATGGTATGGAATGCAACGGAATGTTGAATGGAATAGAATGCAATGGGGAATGGAATGGAATGGAATGGAATGTGATATGGAATGGAATGGAATGTGGAACGGGATGTGAAATGGAAGGTGGAATGGAATGGAATGAAATGGAATGGAATATGGAATGGAATGTGGAATGGAAAGGAATGGAGAGGAACGTGGAATGGAATAGAAAGGAAAGTGGAATAGAATGTAATGGAATGGAAAGTGAAATGGAATGAAATTTGGAATGGAATGTGGAAAGGAATGTGGAATGCAATAAAATGGAATTGAATGGAATGTGGAATGGAATGGAATGGAATGTGGAATGAAATGGAATGGAATGCAATGTGAAACTGAATGGAATTGAAGGTGGAATGCAACGGAATGGAGTGTGTAAAGGAATGGAATGCAATGTGGAATGCTATGTGCAATGGAATGGAATGGAATGTGGAATGGAATGTGGAATGGAATGGAATGGAAAGTGGAATAGAATGGAATGGAATTTTGAATACAATGTGGAATGGAATGGAATGGAATGTGGAATGGAATTTGGAATGCCATGTGGAAAGGACTGGAATAGAATGTGGAGTGGAATGGAATGGAATTTGAAAAGGAATGGAATGTAAAGGAATATGAAATGGAATGGAATGGAAAGTGGAAATGAATGGAATAGAAAGTGGAATGGAATGGAATTTGAAGGGAATGGAATGTAAAGGAATGTGAAAAGGAAAAGAATGTAAAGTGGAATGGAATGAAATGGAACGTGGAATGAAATGGAATGGAATGGAATGTGGAATGGTGTGGAATGAATGGAATGTGGAATGGGTTGTGGGATGGGACATGGAACAGAATTGAACAGAATAGACAGGAATGTGAAACGGAATGGAATAGGATGGATTGTGGAATGAAATGGAATGGAATGTTGAATGGAATGGAATAGACTATAATGGAATGTGGAATGGAATGTGGAATGCAATGGAATGGAATGAGGTATGGAATGTGGAACAGAGTGGAATGGAGTGTTGAATGGAATCGGGAATGGAACGTGGAATTCAATGGAATGTAATAGAATGGAATGTGGAATGGAATCTGTAATGGATCATGCAATGGAATGGAATGCAACGTGGAATTGAATGTGGAATGGAATGGAATGTGGAATGGAATGGAATGGAATGGAATGTGGAATGGAATGGAAAGAAAAGTGTAAATTAATGTGGAATGGAATGGAATGTTATGGAATGGAATGCAGAATGGAATGGAATGGAATGTGGAAAGGAACAGAATGGCATGAAATGTGAAACAGAAATAGAAAGGAATGTGAAATGGAATGCAATGGAAAGTGGAATGGAATGGAATGGAATGTGTAATCAATGTGGAATGGAAAGGAATGGAATGTGCATTGCAATGTGGAATAGAATGGAATGGAATGTGGAATGGAATTGAATGGAATGGAATGGAATGTGGAATGGAATGCGGAAAGGAATGTACAATGGAATGGAATGGAATGAGGAGTGGATTGAGGAATGGAACGTGGAATGGAATGGAATGGAAGGTGGAATGTAAACTGGAATGGAATGTGGAATGGAACGTGGAACGGAAAGTGGAATTGAATGGAAAGGAACGTGTAATGGAATGGAAAGTGGAATGTAAGAATGGAATGTGGAATGGAATGGGGAATGGAATGTGGAAAGGAATGGAATGGAATGTGGAATGGAATGGAATGCAATGTGAAATGGAATGGAATGGAATGGAAGTTGGAATGGATTGGAATGGAATGTGGAATGGAATTGAATGGAATGTGGTATGAAATGGAATGGAATGGAATTTTTAATGGAATGGAATAGAATATGGAATAGAACGTGGAATAGAATGGAATCGAATGGAATGTGGAATGGATTGTGGAAAGGAAAGTGGAATGGAATGGAGTGGAAAGGATTGGAATGTGCAACAGAATGGAATGGGGAATGTGGTATGGAATGGACTGTGGAATAGAATGTGGAATGGAATATGGAATGAAACGGAACGGAATGTAGAATGGAAAGGAAAGGAATGTGGAATGGAATGGAAAGGAATGTGAAATGGAATGGAATGGAATGTGGAATGGAATGGAACGGAATGTGGAATGTAATGTGGAATGGAATGGAATGGAATGTGAAATAGAATGGAATGAAATGTGGAATGGAATGGAATGGAATGTGGAATGGAATGAGGAATGGAACGTGGAATGGAATGGAATGGAAGGTGAAATGGAAAGTGGACAGGAACGTGGAATAGATCCTGGAAGGGAAAGTGGAATGGAACGTGGAATGGAAAGGAATGGAAAGTTGAATGAAATTGAATGCAACGTGGAATGGAATGGAAGGTGTAAAGAGTGGAATGGAACGTGGAATGGAATATGGAATGGAATGGAATGGAATGTGGAATGGAATGGAATGGAATGTGGAAGGGAATGGAATGGAATGTGGAAGGGAATGGAATGAAATCTGAAATTCAAGGTGGAATGGAACGTGGAATAGAACGTGCAATGTAATTTAATGGAATGTGGAATGGACTGGAATGGAAGGTGGAATGGAATGTGGAATGGAACGTGGAATGGAATGGAATGAAATGTTGAACGGAGTAGAATGGAAAGTGGTATGGAATGGAATGTGAAATGGAATGGAATGGAATGTGGAATGGGACGTGGAATGAAATGTGGAATGGAATGGAATGGAAGGTGGAAAGGAATGTGGAATGGAATGGAATGTTGAACGGAATTGAATCCAATGTGGAATGGAATGGAATGTAATGTGGAACGGAATGGAATAGAATATGGAATTGAACGTGGAATAGAATGGAATCGAGTGGAATGTGGAGTGGATTGTGGGAAGGAAATTGGAATGGAATGGAAAGGAATGGAATGTGCATTGGAATTGAATGGGGAATATGGAATGGAATGGACTGTGGAATGGAATGTGGAATGGAATATGGAGCGGAATGGAACGGAATGTAGAATGGAATGGAATGGAATGTGGAATGGAATGGAATGAAATATAATGGAATGTGGAATGGAATGAAAGGAATGTGGAATGGAATGGAATGCAATGTGAAATGGAACGGAACGGAATGTGGAATTTAATATGGAATGGAATGGAATGGAATGTGAAATAGAATGGAATGGAATGTGAAATAGAATGAAATGGAATGTGGAAAGGAATGAGGAATGGAATGTGGAATGGAATGGAATGGAACGTGAAATGGAAAGTGGACAGGAACGTGGAATTGATCCTGGAATGGATAGTGGAGTGGAATGTGGAATGGAACGGAATGGAAAGTTGAATGGACTTGAATGCAACGTGGAATGGAATGGAAGGTTTAAAGAGTGGAATGGAACGTTGAATGGAAAGTGGAATGGAATGGATAGAATGTGGAATGGAATGGAATGGAATGTGGAATTCAATGTGGAATGGAACGTGGAATGGAATGTGGAATGGAATTTAATGGAATGTGGAATGGACTGGAATGGAAGGTGGAATGGAATGTGGAATGGAACATGGAATGCAACGGAATGGAATGTTGAACGGAATAGAATGGAAAGTGGAATGGAATGGAATGTGAAATGGAATGGAAAGGAATGTGGAATGGGATGTGGAATGCAATGTGGAATGGATTGGAATGGAAGGTGAAATGGAATGTGGAATGGAATGTAATAGAATGCAATATCAAATGGACTGGAATGTAACGTGGATTGGAATGGAATGTTATGGAATGTGAAATGGAATGGAATGGAATGGAATGGAATCTGAAATGGAATGTAATGGAATGTGGAATGGAATGGAATGCAAGGTGGAATTGAATGGAATGGAATGTGGAACGGAATGTGGAATGCAACGGAATGGAATATGGAATGGAATGGAATGGAAGGTAGAATGTAATGGAATGGAATGTGGAATGGAATGAAATGGAAAGGAAATTGGAACGGAAGGGAATGCAAGGTGGAATGGAATGGAATGGAATGTGGAATACAATGGAAAGGAATGGAGTGTGGAATGGAATGGAATGGAATGTGCATTGGAATGGAATGGAATGTGGAACGGTATAGAATGGAATGTGGAATGGAATGTGGAACGGTATAGAATGGAATGTGGAATGGAATGTGGAACGGTATAGAATGGAATGTGGAATGGAATGTAGAATAGCATGGAATGGAATAGAATGAAATGTAGAATGAAATGCGGAATGGAATGGAATGGAATGTAGAATGGAATTGAATGTTATGGAATGGAATGTGGAATTGAATGTAGTGGAATGTGAAATGGAATGTAATGGAATGAGGAATGGAATGTGGAACGGAATGTAATGGAATGTGGAAGGGAATGTGGAATGGAATGAAATGGGTTGGAATGTAGAATGCAATGGAATGGAATGTGGAATGGAATGGAATGTGAAATGGAATGGAATGGAATGTGGAACGAGATGTGAAATGGAATGTGGATTTGAATGTGGAATGGAAAGAAATGGAATGGAATGTTGAATATAATTGAATGGAATGTGGATTGGAATGGAATGGAACGCAATCTGAAATGCAGTGGAATGTGGAATGGAATGAGGAATGGATGCGGAATGCAATGAAATGGAATTAAATGAAATGTGGAAAGGAATGGAATGGAAAATGGAAGGCAATGGAATGGAATGGAATGTGAAATGGAATGGAATGGAAGGTGGAATGGGACGTAATGGAATGTGGAAAGGAATGGAAAGCAATGAGGAATTCAATGAGGAACAGAATGGAATGGAATGTGGATGGGAAATGAATCTAATGTGGAAACGAATGGACTGTGGAATACTATGTGGAATGAAGGTAATGTATTGTGGACAGGAATGTGGAATGGAATGGAAGGTGGAATGGAATGGAATGGAATTTGAAATGGAATGGAAAGTGGAATGTAATGTAATGGAAAGTGAAATGTAATGGAATGGAACGTGGGATGGAATGGAATAGAACGTGGAATGGAATGTGGAAGGCAAAGGAAAGTCAAGTGGAATGGAATAGAATGGAATGTGCAATGCAATGTGGAATGAAATGGAATAGAATGTGGAATGGAATGTGGAATGCAATGGAATGGAATGTGGAATGCAATGGAATGGAATGTGCAATTGAATTGATTGGAATGTGAAATGGAAAGTGGAATGGAATGGAATGGAATTTGGATTGGAATGTGTAATGGAATGTGGAATGGATTGGAACTGAATGTGGAATACAATGGAATTGAATGTGGAAAATAATGGAATGGAATGTGAAATGGAATGGAACGGAATGGAATAGAATGTGGAATGGAATGGAATGGAATGTGGAATGCAATGTGGAATGGAATGGAATGGAATGTGGAATGAAACGGAATGGAATGGAATGGAATGTGGAATGGAATGGAAAGGAATGTGGAATGGAATGTGGAAAGGAACGAAATGGAACGTGGAATGGAATGTGGAATGCAACGTGGAACTGAAAGTGGAAGGGAATGGAATACAACGTGGAAAGGAACGTGGAATTGAATGTGGAATGGAAAGGAATGGAATGTGGAATGGAATGTGGAATGTAATGTGGAATGGAATGTGGAATGGTAGGGGGAATGGAACATGTAAAGAAACGTGGAAAGGAACGTGGAATGGAACGTGGAATGGAAAGTGGAATGGAATGTGGAAGGGAATGCGGAATGGAATGGATTAGAATGTGGAAAGGAAAGTGGAATGGATCTTAGAATGGAAAGTGGAAGGGAAACTGGAATGGTACGTGGAGTGGAACGAGGAATGGAAAGGAATGGAACGTGGAGTGGAAGGTGGAAGGGAACGTGGAACGGAAGGTGGAATGGAAAGTGGAATGGAACATGAAATGGATTGGAATGCAATGTGGAATGGAGTGGAAAGTAAGGAGGAATGGAATGGAATGGAATGTGGAATGGCATGGATTGGAATGGAATGTGGAATGGAAAGGAATGGAATGTGGAATGGAAAGTTGAATGGAATGGAATGGAATGGGGAACGGTATGTGAAATGGAATGTGGAATTGAATGGAATGGAATGCAATGGAACTTTGAATGGAATGTGGAATGGAATGTGAAATAGAATGGAAAGGAACGGTGAATGGAATGTGGAATGGAATGGAATGGAACGTGGTATGGAACGTGGAATGGAACGTGGAAAGGAACGTGGAATGGAACGTGGAATGGAAAGTGGAATGGAATGTGGAATGGAATGTGAAATGTAATAGAACAGAATGTTAAACTGAATGGAATGGAATGTGGAATGGAATGTGGAATGGAATGGAATTTAATGTAGAATGGAATGTGGAATGGAATGGAATGAAATGGAATGTGGAATGGAATGCAATTGAAAGTGGAGTGGAAAGAATGGAATACGGAATGGAATGGAATGGAATGAACTGTGTAATTGAATGTGGAAAGGAATGGAATGGACTGGAATGGAATGGAATGGAATGGAATGGAATGTGGCAAGGATAGTGGAATGGAATCTGAAATGGAATGAGGAAAGGAATGGAATGAAATAGAATGAAATGTGAAAAGGAATGGTATGTGGAATGGAATGGAATGGAATGTGGAGCGGAATGGAAATGAGTGGAATGTGGAATGGAATGAAATGGAATGAAATGGAATGGAATGCAACGGAATGAAATGTAATGGAATGCAATTAAATGAAATGGAATGAAATGGAATGGAATGCAACGGAATGAAATGTAATGGAATGCAATTAAATGAAATGGAATGGAATGAAATGTCTAATGGAATGTGTAATGGAATGGAATGCAGTGGAATGGAATATGGAATGGAATGGAATGGTATGTGGAATGGAATTGAATCTAATTGAATAGAATGTGAATTGGAATGTGGAATGGAATGTGGAATGGAATGTGTTATGGAATGGAAAGGAATGTGGAATGGAATGTGGAATGGACTGGAAAGGAATGTGGAATGGAATGGAATGGAATGGAACGTGGAATGGAAAGTGGAATGGAACGTGGAATCAAACTTGGAATGGAATTGACTGTAGAATGGATTGTGGAAGGTAATGTGAAATGGAATGTGGAATGGAATGGAATGGAATGTAGAACGGAATGTGGAATGAGATGAAATGGTGTATGGAATGGAATGAGATGGGTTGTGGAATGGAACTTGGAATGGAATGGAATGGAATGTGGAATTGAATTGTAATGGAATGTGGAACAGAACACAGAAAGGAATGGAATGTGGAATGGATCTTGGAATGGAATGGAATGTGGTATGGATGGTGGAATGGAATGTGTTATCGAATGTTTAATGGAATGGAATGGAATGTAGAAGGGAATGTGGAATGGAATATAATGGAAAGAGCAATGGAATGTGGAATGGAATGGAACAGAATGTGGAATGGAATGGAGTGGAATGTGGAATGTAATGGATTGGAATGTGCAACGGAATGTGGAATGGAATGGAATGGAATGTGCAATGGAATGTGGAGTGGAATGGAATGGAATGTGGAATGGAACGTAGAAAGGATGGTGGAATAGAATGGAATGGAACGTAGAATGGAAAGTACAATGGAACGTGGAATGTAATGGAATGTAACATGGAACAGAAAGTGGAATGTAACGTGGAATTTAATGGAATGCAACGTGAAATGGAACGTGGAATGGAACGTGGAATGGAATGGAATGGATTGTGGAATGCAACGTGGAATGGAACATGGAATTGAAAGTGGAATGGAATGGAATGGAATGTGGAAAGGAATGGAATGGAAACTGGAATGGAGTTGAATGGAATGGAATGTGGAATGGAATAGAATATGGAGTGGAATGGAATGGAATGGAATGTGCAGTGGAATGGAATGTGGAATGGAATGGATTGGAAAGTGGAATGGAATGGAGTGCAACTTGGATTTAAATGGAATGGAATGTGGAATGGAACGTGGAATGGAATTGAATGGAAAGTAGAATCGAATGGAATGGAAGGTGAAATGGAATGGAATGGAACGTGGAATGAAATGGAATGGAAGGTGGAATGGAATGGATAGTAACGTGGAATGGAATGGTATGTCATGGGGAATGGAATGGAATGGAATGTGGAATGGAACGGATTGGAATGGAATGTGGAATGGAATAAAGAGTGGAATGGAATGTCGACTGGAATGGAATGTGGAATGGATTTGAATGGAATGTGGATTGGATCGGAATGGATTGGTAAGTGAAACGGAATGTAAAATCGAATGGAATGGAATGTGGTATGGAACATGGAATGGAAAGGAATGGAACATGGAATGGAACGTGGAATGGATTGGAATGGAACGTGGAATGGAACGCAAAATGGAAAGTGGGATGGAATGTGGAAATTGGAATGGAATGGAATGGAATGTGGAATGGAATGGAGTTGAATGTGGCAAAGAATGGAATGGAATGTGGACTAGAATGGAAAGGAATGTGTAATGGAATGGAATCGAATTAATTTTGAAAGGAATGGAATGTTATGTGGAATGGAATGTAATGGAATGTGGAATGGAATGGAATCGAACATGGAATGGAATGGAAAGGAATGTGGAATTGAATGGAATGGAATCTGGAATGGAACATAGAATGGAATGGAATGGAATGGAATGGTACGTGGAATGGAATGGAATGGAATGTGGAATGGAATGCGGAATGGAATGGAGTGTGAAATGGAATGGAATGTGGAATGGAACGTGGAATGGAACATGGAATGGAATGCAATGGAATGTGGAATTGAATGAAATGGAATGTGTAATGGAATAGAAAGTGGAGTGGAATGGAATGGAATGTTGAAGGCAACGTGGAATTGAATGGAATATAATGTGGAATGGAATGTGGAATGGAGTTGATTGGAATGTGGAATGGAATGGAATGGAATGTGGAATGGAAAGGAATGGAATGGAATGTGGAAGGGAATGTGGAGTGGAAAATAGTGGAATGTGGAATGGAATGTGGATTGGAATGGATTGTGGAATGGAGTGGAATGGAATGGAATGGAATGTATAATGGAATGGGATGTGGAATGGAATGGAATGCAAAGTGGAATGGAATGGAATGTGGTATGGAATGGAATGAAATGGAATATGGACTGGAATTGAATGGAATGGAATGTGGAATGGAATGTTTAATGGAACAGAAGAGAATGTAGAGTGGAAGGTGGAATGGAAGGAGGAATGGAATGGAAAGGAATGGAATGTGGAAAGGAATGGAATGTGGAATGTAAAGGATTGGAATGTGGAATGGAATAGAATGGAATGCAGTGGAATGGAATGTGAAATAGAATGGAATGGAATGTCGTATTGAATGTGGAATGGAATGGAATGGAATGTGGAATGGAATGTGGAATGCAATGAAATGGAATGTGTAATGGAAAGTGGAATGCAATGGAATGGAATGTGGTATTCAAAGTGGAATTGAATGGAACGCAATGAGGTATGGAACCTGCAAAGGAGTGGAATGGAATGGAGTGGAATGTGGAATGGAATGAAATTGAATGTGGAATGAAAATTGGAATTGAACGTGGAATGGAATGTTGAATGGAATGTTGAATGGAATGTGGAATGGAACATGGAATGGAATGTGGAATGGAATGTGGAATGGAACGTGGAATGGAATGCAATGTGGAATGCACTGTGGAATGTAATCTGGAATGGAATGTGGAATAGAATGGAATGGAATGTGGAATGGAACGTGGAATGGAATGGAATGGAATGTGGAATGGAATGTGGAAAGGAACGGAATGGAATGTGGAATGGAATGTATAATGGAATACAAAGGAAAGTGGAATGGAATGCAATGAAATGAGGAATGGAATGTGGAATGGAATGGAATGGAACGTGGGATACAACGTAGAATGGAATTGAATGGAATGTGGAATGGAACGTGGAATGGAATGCAATGTGGAATGCATTGTGGAATGTAATCTGGAATGGAATGTGGAATAGAATGGAATGGAATGTGGAATGGAATGTGGAATGGAATGGAATGGAATGTGGAATGGAATGTGGAAAGGAACGGAATGAAATGTGGAATGGAATGTATAATGGAATACAAAGGAAAGTGGAATGGAATGCAATGAAATGCGGAATGGAATGTGGAATGGAATGGAATGGATCGTGGGATACAACGTAGAATGGAATTGAATGGAATGTGGAATGGAACGTGGAATGGAACGTGGAATGGAATGTGTAATGTGGAATGGAATGGAATGGAATGTGGAATGGAATGGAATGGAATTGAATGAGGAATGGAATGGAACTAAATATGGAACATATTGGAGAGGAATGTGGAATGGAATGTGGAATGACATGGAATGGAATGTGAAATGGAATGGAATGGAATCTGGAACGGAATGTGGAAGTGAATGGAATGGAATGGAATGTGGATCGGAATGGAATGGAATGGAATGTGGAATGGAATGGAATGGAGTTTGGAATGGAATGGAATGGAATGTGGAATGGAATGGGGAATGGAATGGAATGGAATGTGGAATGGAATGGCGTGGAATGTGGAATGGAACGCGGAATGGAACGTGGAATGGAACGTGGAAAGGAACTTGGAATGGAAGTGCGTGCATTGATGGCCTATTCCCAGCGGACACGTCTTACTTCAATATCCTCCCTATCTTCCTGCTGCAGGAGGAGCTTCCTGAGCAGCTGACCGGTTCTGAAAATCCCATGAAAGCTTCCTCTGCAAGGGACTGTCTGCGCACAGGGGCCAAGCCATCTCACTCATTTGTGAATTTTTGTTTGTTTGTTTGTTTTGTTTTGAGCTGGAGTCTCATTCTGTCAGCCAGGCTGCAGTGCAATGGTGCGATCTCAGCTCACTGCAACCTCCGCCTCTCGGGTTCATGACATTCTCCTGCCTCGGGCTTCCCAGCAGCTGGGACTACAGGTGCCCGCCACCACGTCTGGCTGATTTTTAAAATATTTTTAGTAGTGACGGGGTTTCACCGTGTTAGCCAGGATGGTCTCGATCTCCTAACCTCGTGATCTGCCCACCTCAGCCCCACAAAGTGCTGGGATTACAGGCGTGAGCCAGTGTGTCCGGACCTAACTGTCTTATATATTAAAATTAATGCATTTCAGAGAGGCATAGTTTGCAAATACGGTTCCTCTTTTTTTTTTGAAATGGAGTCTCGCTCTGTCGCCCAGGCTGGAGTTCAGTGGCCCGATCTCGGCTCACCTCAATCTCCTCCTCCCAGGTTCCAGCGATTCTCCAGCCTCAGGCTCCCAAGTAGCTGGGATTACAGGTGTGCACCACCACGCCCGGCTAGTTTTGTATTTCTAGTAGAGACGGGGTTTCTCCATGTTGGTCAGGCTGGTCTCGAACTCCTGACCTCAGGTGATCCGCCCGCCTTGTCCTCCCAAAGTGCTGGGATTACAGGCGTGAGCCACTGTGTCCAGCCCACTTATTATTTTTCTTTCCTTATGTTTTGAGTCTAACAATCCTGGCAGGTGCACAAGGATGATTCTAAACCATCGTTTCCTGGGAAGAGGCGGATGTAGCTTTAGTGCTGCTGGTTCAGCTCCTGGCTGCTTCCTTGACTCACATTCTAGGCTTGAGAGAGGTGGTCTTGCTCAGGAGACAGCTGCCCCCAAAGACTGAACGAAACAACTGTGGGTCTTGCTAAGTGTGGACAGGAAGGTGACAGCCATGCAGGGATCTAGAGGGAGAGCATCCCGAGCTCAGGGAGCAGCTCCTGGGCAGGAAAATGTGTACCACATGGAGGAAGAGTGAGAAGCTGTGGATGGTGGAGAGGAGCGAATGCAGACAAAGCCCCCAGGCAGCTGCAGGGATGAGCACAGAATGCTGTGGGCTCCATCCCGGTGTTACCCACCCTCTTGCCCTGACTCCATGTTCCGAAGCCCCTCTGCACATCCTTACCTGTTTTCACGTGAGCACTTTCCTCCCTTGCTGAGTGGCTGAGAATGGGGTCCACCTGGCTGGATGAGGTGGTGTGGACAGGACCAGCATGCTGGAGAAACAGAGAGAGAGAGAGAGAGAGAGAAAGAGAGGGACACAGAGAGAGAGAGAGATGAGGGAGCAGAAAGCAAAGATCATTTCACATTGCACCATTCGGCCACCAGGTGGGCACACCAGGCGAAAGGTAAGACCCCAGAGGTGGTGACGCAGGAGGACCACCTTGCTCAACGCCCACAGGGTCTCCAGCAGATAAGGACATTGGAGACAGCACAAGACACTCTGCAGAGGATGGAACTGCGTCCTCTCCAAAATTCGCATCCACTCAGAATCTCTGATCATCATCTTCTTTGGAAATACGCTCTTCACAGTTTTAGTCAAGTTATGATGAGGTCATATTGGATTATGGTGGACTCTAAATCCAATGACAGCTGTCCCCATAAGAGACAGAAAAGGAGACACAGACACAGAGGAGAAGGTCACATGGAGATGGAGGCCGAGACTGGAGTGATGGGACCACAAGGCCAGGGATCCTGGATCCCCCAGGAGCTGGGAGAGGCAGGAAGTATCCTCCCCTAGAGCCTCCAGAGGGAACTGGATACAATTGTACTGGATTGAACAGTGGCCCCCAGAAAGATCTGTCCACATCTGAAAGCCCAGAACCTGGAGTGAGAACTTATTTCGAAATAGGGTCTCTGTAGATGTGATAAAGTGAAGGGCCTTGAGATGAGATCATCCTGGAGTAGAGTAGGGCAAGCCCTAAATGAAATGACAAGTGTCTTTTCAAGAGACAGAAGAGGAGACACAGACACACAGGAGAAGGCCACCTGGAGACGGAGGCAGAGACTGGAGTGATGCAGCCACAAGCTCAGGGACTCTGGATCCCCTAGGAGCTGGGAGAGGCAGGAAGGATCCTCCCTAGAGCCTCCAGAGAGAACTTGATACATTTGAAGTGGATTGAACTGTGTATCTCAAAAAAGATATGTTTCATATTCTAACCCAAAAACCTTTGAGTGGAGGGAGAGACTGGACTGATGAGGCCACAAGCCCAAGGATGCCATTCCAGACCCCCCAGAGAGGGAGGAGTCCTGGAGCCCCCAGGAAAGAATTTATGCTAAACAAGGGGTGGATAATTCATGGCTCCCCTTTTTAGACCATATAGGGTAACTTCCTGACATTGCCATGGCATTTGTAAACTGTCTTAGCGCTGGTGGGAGTGTAGCAGTGAGGACGACCAGAGGTCACTCTCTTTGCCATCTTGGTTTCGGTGGGTTTCATTCAGCTTCTTTACTGCAACCTGTTTCATCAGCAAGGTTTTTGTGACCTGTGTTCTTGTGCAATCCTCCTAACTCATCCTGTAGCTTAGGATGACTCATCCATCTGGGGATGAAGCCCAGTACGTCTCAGCCTCATTTTACCCAGCCCCTATTCAAGCCAAAGTTGTTCCGGTTCCAGTGCCTCTGACAATACCCAAAGGCTGGAGTTCATCTTGGGGACACATCCAGAGTACAATTGCTGGGCTGGGGAACTCGTGTTTCTCAACTTTAAGATGAGGCCAAACCCCTTTCCAAAATGGTGATTGAGACAGACATTTCGCCCTACAATGTTGAGGAAAGCCAATCTCTGGCACCTACGGCAACATCTGCAACCGTCAGAATGCTTCATTTTTAACATTTTTGCCAATCATATCGTTACGGGCAGGTCTTTGGTCTTAGAGCTCCCAAGATGGGGGCAGGCCACTCCCAAGATGGGGGTGGGCCACTCCCAAGATGGCAGCCGGCCACTCCCAAGATGGCAGCAAGTCTTTTGTTCTCTGAGCTGGGGTTCTTGGCCTCATGGATTCCAAGGAATGGAACGTTGGGCAATGCAGTGAGTGTTGTAGTTCTATTAGAAGCCATGGGTCACAGAAGAGAACCTGGAACCCAGCGACTGGTGTTCAGCTCCATTAGGACAAACCAGGGCACTTAGCCACGCAGGAACAATGATTGTGAGTGGCAGGGTGTGCCTTGCTGGATCAGAAGCACAGCAGATACCCTGCCCTATCCAGAGGGGTGGAAGTCAATGGTGGGTCTGCAACGGCGGCGTTCAGCAGTGGTGGACGGCGAGCGAAAGCTCAGCTCGAGCCGGAACAAACATTCACCAAAAGAGTGTGCAGTTGCAAGATTTAACAGCTTGAAAACAGAGCTGTCATACAATGGGAGGGGACCCAAAGGGGGTTGCCCCCTCCCAGCTCAAATACCTGGGTTTATATCCCAATAATTGTCCCTCCCCCTGTGCTCTCAGGTGATAGATGATATGACTATTTCTTTACCTCCTGCTTTTAGCCTAATTTGTATTTTAGTGAGCTCCCTCTTTGCTACCCGATTGGTTGGGTGTGAGCTGAGTTACAAGGTGGGTGCGATCACCTTCCCCACCTAGACTTAGGAATTCCGAGTTGGCCTAGGAAATCCAGCTAGTCCTGTCTTTCAATATTGGTGTGAAAAGGGTGTCTCACGGCAGTCTTGATTTGCCCATCAGGTAACATGTCTAAAAATGTTTACAGTAGCCCTGCCCCAAAATACCCCATAGAAATATTCCTATTTCCATTTCATGTTTCTACGAGGAAATAACCTAATGCCCATAGGCAGAAGGACGCATCCATAAGTTGTGGAATATTCACCCACTGGGATATTATGGAGCCACCAAAATGAAGACACAGCAGAAATCCAGTATGGATGAATCTTTGAAATGACGTTTTCAGTGGGAAATGCTGGTCTCAAAAAATTACATAGAGCATGATATACACTTTTCATAAAGTTAGAGACAATTAAAATAGAGAAATGCAATAAAGTGATGTATCAAAGGAAATTCAGAAAATGAAGGATACCAAACTCCACACAGGGTCACCTTGGGTTGTGGGTAGCGTCGCAGAGGGCTGGATGGGGTGGGAGAAGCGATGGGTGTCCGTTATTCTTAATGTCTCTGTTTATATATTGGTGACGGTTGGACAGATTGCATTAGAGTGTTAAAGGGGACCTCTACCTAACCCCCATGAAAAAAATCAACTATAAAATTGTGTTGGGGTATTAAGAATACCTAACTAACATCTTAAATATATATGTAACTATTAAGATAAAAGTGAAGGCAAAAATTAAGGCTCAAGAGCCGAGAGTCCTAACGGCAGAACCTGGGAGGACAAATTAAAATAAGAACAACGATAAAGAAAAATGCCCTGATTTGGGCGGTACCTGCTTTGTTGGGAGAAATAATAACATTCCCTTTGATTCTGCCTTCATACAACCCCCTTTCTGCTATTCCCGTTAAAGGTGCCCACAACCACACCTCTAAGCATTTGCAAGTATTGATCCCTCTCCACAAACTCTCCTAAATCTCCCTGGCAAACTCCTATGCAGTCTGCAAAACCCCATTTACCTGATCCCTCGTGACTCACATTGGTCACCCTTGCAGAAATAAGGCTGAGCTCTCCCTCCTGTGTTTCTGTTTGTTTGTTTTGTTTCTGTTTTTGTTTGGGGGATGGTGTTTTGCTCTGTTGCCCAGGCTGGAGTGCAGTGGCATGATCTCAGCTCACTGCAACCTTCACCTCCTGGGTTCAAGTGATTTTCCTGCCTCAGCCTCCACAGTAGCTCGTATTACAGGCACCCGCCACCATGCCTAGCTAATTTTGCATTTTTAGTAGAGATGGGGTTTCTCAATGTTGGCCAGGCTGCTGTCGAACTCCTGACCTCATGATCCTCCTGTCTCGGCCTCCCAAAGTGCTAGGATTACAGGTGTGAGCTACCGTGCCCGGCCGTTATCTCCTTTCTGTATCTGTCCCGTGTTGGATTAGCCTAGTAGGGACATGAATTTTCAGAGGTGAAATCATTCATTCTTCCTCACAACGTGCCGCTCAGAGCTTTGCACATAGTAGGACCTCAGTAAACAGCCTCTAACACAGTGATGGGCGTCCACTCTGGGGCTTCACCTGGTCCTCCAAGGAACAAGCACAGAAATATTTATTTCCCTCCATCAGGCAGAACATGATATAAAATATATCATGCCTCTTTTGAGTCCAAAGGTGTTTTTCTTTTTTTCCCCTGCTTAGACTTACTTTACTTAACAAGTTAACATTTATCCTGAAAAAATGGTTTTAAACAGTACCTGGAATCAATGATTTGAGGACTGAACAAAACCTTTGGTGATGCTGAAGTCGGAGACTTCACCACGAACAATATCCGTGGAGCAAAACTGGAACTGGAATCCGTAAATCTACACAAATTAAAATTAAAATGTAAAAAAATCCAAAGGAAAGTACTGATCGTCCTTGACTCCATGGACTAGTCGCCCTTGAGTCCAACCAGCGTTAAAATACTTACAAAAGAAATGCCGGGTGGGGTGGCTCACACCTATAATCCCAGCACTTTGGGAGGCTGAGGTGGGTGGATCATTTGAGGTCGGGAGTCTGAGACCAGCCCGGCCAACATGGCAAAACACCGTCTCTACTAAAAATATAAAATTAGCCGGGCGTGGTATCAGGAGCCTCTAGTCCTAGCTACTTGGGAGGCTGAGGCAGGAGAATCACTTGAATTGGGGAAGCAGAGGTTGCAGTGAGCTGAGGTGCCTGTAATCCCAGCTACTTGGGAGGCTGAGGCAGACGAATCACTTGAATTGGGGAAGCAGAGGTTGCAGTGAGCTGAGATCACCCCACTGCACTCCAGCCTGGGGAAGAGAGCAAGACTCTGTCTCAAAAAAAAAAAATCATATGTGAGCCATAATTCCTAAGGAGTTTGTGTGTGTGTGTGTGTGTGTGTGTGTGTGTGTGTGTGTGTGTTTTGAGGAAGAAAAACAGGGTCTTGCTCTGTTGTCCAGGCTGGAGTACAGCAGCATTATCATAGCTCACTGCAGCCTCAACCTCCTGGGCTCCAGTGATTCTCCTCCCTCAGCCTCCCGAGTAGCTGGAACCACAGGCACTTACCACCATGCCCAGCTATTTTTTCATTTTTTGTAGAGACGGGACCTCACTGTGTTGCCTAGGCTGGTCTTGAACTTCAAGTCTCAAGCAATCCTCCTGCCTCAGCCTCTCAAAGTGCTTTGATCGTAGGCGTGAGCAGCCACGCCCAGCCTGCTATGAGGTTTGACAAGGGACAGGGTCTGCTTCAGGCCCAAAGAGGAGGGCAGAGTTTACAGGGAGATGGTCAGATTTGTACCAGGCCAGGAAAACACCCAGCCACATTTGCTTTCAGCTAAGGCCTACAGAAGATGTGACAACTGTCACACTGGCTTATTTGCTGGTGACCGAAGGTGACAACTGGCTCAATTTCACCCTGACAGAATTTGTCAACACTCATTGGGTGCCACCAACTCCCAGGAAAAGCGATATTTTTGTCAAAGGCTTCCCAGACTCGGCCAGGCGTGGTGGCTCACGCCTGTCATTCCAGCACTTTGGGAGGCTGAGGTGGGTGGATCACCTGAGATCGGGAGTTCGAGACCAGCCTGGCCAACATGGTGAATCCCCGTTTCTACTAAAAATACAAACATTAGCCAGGCGTGGTGGCGGGTGCCTGTAATCCCAGCTACTTGGGAGGCTGAGGCAGGAGAATTGCTTGAACCTGGAGGTGGAGGTTGTAGTGTGCCGAGATTGTGCCACTGCACTCCAGCCTGGGCGACAGAGAAAGACTCTATCTCAAAGAAAAAAAAAAATTAGCTGGGCCAGGTGCAGGGGCTCACGCCTGTAATCACAGCACTTCAGGAGGCCGAAACGGGCAGATCACCTGAGGTCAGGAGTTCGAGATTAGCCTGGCCAACATGGAGAAACCCCATCTCTACTCAAAATATAAAAATTAGCTGGGCGCAGTAGCGCATGCCTGTAGTCCCAGCTACTCCAGAGGCTGAGGCAGGGGAATGGCTTGAACACACGAGGCGAAGGTTGTAGTGAGCCAAGATCATGCCATTGCACTCCAGCCTGGGAGACAGAGCAAGACTCCACCTCAAAAAAAAAAAAAAAAATTAGTCGGGCTTGGTGGCGTGCGCCTGTAATCCCAGCTACTAGGGAGGCTAAGGCAGGAGAATTTCTTCAACCCCAGAGGTGGAGTTTGCAGTGAGCCGAGATCACACCATTGCACTCCAGCCTGGGTGACAGGGTGAAAGTCCGTCTCAAAAACAAAGAAGCAGCAAACAAAAACAGCAAAAGTTTCCCAAACTCCTTCTTTACCCACATGATTCTGGATCATTGTGTAATTCTCCAGGCATCCCAGCCAGAGAATGTCAAATCGTTTCCGCCATTTCTCTTCTGGCCTTTGGTAAGCTGAGATTTCTCTACAAGGTCTCCAGCAGCACAGAAATGAATATCAGGGCTCCCCACCAAAACATCTTAGACTCTTGATGGGGCCAAAGTGAACACCAGCATTCCGGGCTGTGATGACGGCTCTGAACTTCATTTTGTTTTGTTATGGCTTTTTGGGCAATACCTTCACAGAAACCGTGGACTCATAATGGAATATTATGCAGCCTGGAAAAGGAACAGGTTTCCGACAAAGAGAGCCACGTGAATGAAACACATTGTGTAAATAAAATATTATTTATAAATAAATAAATAAAAATTATAAATAAAATGTGTTTCAAGTTAGAGTGCCAATTACGGGTTAGAGTATCAATTACGCCAGTGGACGCCCCCAACCCTTCCGAATTACAACGGCATTCAGCACAAACCACTTTAATGCCAGCACCCTTTGGACATCTAAGTGTGAAACCACATAAATCGTTCTGGGTATGATGAAAATAAGTAAGTAAAAATGGAAGTTCAACTCTATTACACCAATCACACTTTATAAGTGGCGACTGTGGCCAGCTTCAGCTTGTATGTTTGGATTGCATTAGAGAAAAAAAAAAAGGATGGATTCTAGGTCAACCAGCAAAAGTGACATAGCGTGTGGAGAAGGCAAGCATTTGGAAGTTTTTTTTCTTTTTTTTTTTTTTTTTTTAGACAGAGTTTTTGCTCCGTCCTCCAGGTTGGAGTGCAGTGGCACAATCTCAGCTCACTGCAACCTCTGCCTCCCAGGTTCAAGCGATTCTGCTGCCTTAGCCTCCCAAGTAGCTGGGATTAAGCCGTGCACCACCACACCCGGCTAATTTTTTGGTATATTTAGCAGAGACGCGGTTTCGCCATGTTGGCCAGGCTAGTTTCGAACTTCTGACATCAGGTGATCTGCCCACCTTGACTTCCCAAAGTACTGGGATTTCAGGGGTGAGTCACCATGTCCGTCCATTCTGGAAGATTCTTTACCCAACCTCTCACCTATTAAAAAAGAAAATTCAGAATGTACACTCTTTTTATGATGACAAAATACAAATATATAAAATTCAGCATTATAACTGTTTTAAACTCAATGAGTCAGTGATATTTAGTGCATTCACAATGTTGTACAACCATCACCAATCTCTAGGTCCAGAAATTTGTCATCACCCCCAAAAGCGCACCCTGTACGCATTAAACAGTCACTTCCATTTCTCCTTCTCAGGCCCTGGCACCCACAAATCCACTATCTTTCTCTAGGAGTTTACCTGTTCAACACGTTTCATTGAAAGGGCATCATACACTACGTGTGCTTTTGTGTTTGTGCCTGGCTTTTCTCCCTGAGCATGATGTCCTCAAGGTTCATTCACGTTGCAGTCTTTGTCAGAGCCTTGTTCCTTTTCCAGGCTGTGTAATATTCCATTATAATATTCCATTGCATGGATGAACTATGCTGTGTTTCTCCATTCCTTCATGGATGGACAGTAGAGCCGTTTCCAAAATTCATCAACATTGCAGCCTTTTGTCAGAGCCTTGTTCCTTTTCAAGGCTGCATAATATTCCATTATAATATTGCATTGCACGAATGAATCACGTGATGTTTATCCATTCATTCACAAATGGGCAGTAAGGCTGTTTCCAAAATTCATTGACATTGCAGTCTTTGTCATAGTCTCATTCCTTTTCCAGGCTGCATAATATTCCATTATAGGATTGCATTGCACAGATGAAAAACACTGTGTTTATCATTCATTCATAGGTGGGCAGTAGGGCTGTTTCCAAAAATTCATTCACATTGCAGCCTTTTGTCAGAGCCTTCTTCATTTTCCAGGCTGCGTAATATTCCATTATAATATTGCATTGCATGGATGAATCACATGGTGTTTATCATTCTTCCATAGATGGGCAGTAGGGCTGTTTCCAAAATTCATTCATGTTACAGCCTTTGTCAAAATATTGTTCCTTTTCTAGACTGCATAATATTCCACTGCATGGATAAACGATGGTGTGTTTGTCATTCCTTCATAGATGGGCAGTAGGGCTATTTCCAAAAATTCATTCACGTTACCGCCTTTGTCAGAGCCTTGTTCCTTTTCCAGGCTGCATAATATTCCATCATAATATTGCATTGCCTGGATGAACCATATTGTGTTTATCATTCTTTCATAGATGGGCAGTAGGGCTCTTTCCAAAAATTCATTCACATTGCAGTTTTTGTCAGAGCCTTGTTCCTTTTCCAGGCTGCATAATATTCCATTATAATATTGCATTGCATGAATGAACCATACTGTGTTTATCATTCTTTCATAGACGGAAAGTAGGTCTGTTCCAAAAATTTATTCATGTTGCAGATTTTGTCAGAGCCTTGTTCCTTTTCAAGGCTGCATAATACTCCATTGCATGGATGAACCATGCCGTATTTATCATTCCTTCATAGATGAGCAGTAGGGCTATTTCCAAAAATTCATTCATGTTGCAGCCTTTGTCAGAGCCTTGTTCCTGTTCCAGGCTGCATAATATCCCATTATAATATTGCATTGCATGGATGAACCCCATTGTGTTTATCATTCATTCATAGATGGGCAGTAGGGCTGTTTCCAACAATTCATTCATGATACAGTCTTTTGTCATAGCCTTGTTCCTGTTCTAGGCTGCATAATATTCCATTATAATATTGCATTGCCTGGATGAACTGCATTGTGTTTATCATAATTTCATAGATGGGCAGTAAGGCTGTTTCCAAAAATTCATTCACATGGCAGTTTTTGTCAGAGCCTTGTTCCTTTTCCAGGCTGCATAATATTCCATTGCATGGAGGAATCACACTGTGTTTATCATTCCTTCATAGATGGGCAGTAGGGCTGTTTCCAAAAATTCATGCTGGTTGCAGTCTTTGTCAGAGCCTCCTTCCTTTTCAAGGCTGCATAATATTCCATTATAATATGGCATTGCATGGATGAACCACAATGTGTGTATCATTCATTCATAGATGTGCAGTAGGGCTGTTTCCAAAAATTCATTCACATTGCAACCTGTCTCTGCCTTTGTCAGAGCCTTGCTCCTTTTCAAGGCTGCATAATATTCCATTGCATGGATAAACCATACTGTGTTTATCATTCATTCAAAGATGGACAGTAGGGCTGTTTCCAAAAATTCATTCACATTGCAGCCTTTGTCAGAGCCTTGTTCTTTTTTTTGGCTGCATAATATTCCACTGCATGGATGAACTATGCTTTATTTATCAATTGCTTCATAGATGGGAAGTAGGGCTGCTTCCAAAATTCATTCATGTTGTAGTCTTCTGTCAGAGCCTCGTTCCTTTTCAAGGCTGCATAACATTCCATTATAATATTCCATTGCATGGATGAACCATGCTATGTCTATCCATTCATTCATAGATGGGCAGTCGGGTTGTTGGGGTTGTTCCAAAAATTCTTTCATGTTGCAGCTTTTGTCAGAGCCTTGTTCCTTTTCCAGGCTGCATAATATTCCATTGCATGGAGGAATCACACTGTGTTTATCATTCCTTCATAGATGGGCAGTAGGGCTGTTTCCAAAAATTCATTCACATTGCAGCCTTTGTCAGAGCCTTGTTCCTGATCCAGGCTGTGTAATATTCCACTATAATATTGCATTGCATAGATGAACTATGCTGTGTTTATCCATTCCTTTATAGATGGGCAGTAGGGCTGTTTCCAAAATTCATATATATTGCAGTCTTTTGTCAGAGCCTTATTCCTTTTCTAGACTGCATAACATTCCATTGCATGGATAAAGGATGCTGTGTTTATCACTCCTTCATAGATGAGCATTAGGGCTATTTCCAAAAATTCATTCACATTGCAGCCTTTGTCAGAGCCTTGTTCTTGTTCCAGGCTGCATAATATCTCATTATGATATTGCATTGCATGGATGAACCACATTGTGTTTATCATTCTTTTGTAGATGGGCAGTAGGGCTGTTTCCAAAATTCATTCATGTTACAGCCTTTGTCAGAACATTGTTCCTTTTCCAGACTGCATAAATATTCCATTGCATGGATAAACAACGCTGTGTTTATCATTCCTTCATATATGGGCAGCAGGGCTGCTTCCAACAATTCATTTACATTGCAACCTTTGTCAGAGCCTTGTTCCTGTCCCAGGCTGCATAATAGTCCATTATAATATTGCATTGCGTGGATGAATCATGTGGTGTTTATCCATTTATTCATAGATGGGCAGTAGGGCTGCTTCCAAAATTCATTCATGTTGCAGCCTTTTGTCAGAGCCTTATTCGTTTTCCAGACTGCATAATATTCCATTGCATGGATAAATGATGCTGTGTTTATCATTCCTTCATGGATGAGCATTAGGGTTATTTCCAAAAATTCATTCACATTGCAGCCTTTGTCAGAGCCTTGTTCCTGTTCCAGCTGCGTAATATTCCATTATAATATTGCATTGCATGGATGAACCACATTGTGTTTATCATTCATTCATAGATGAGCAGTAGGACTGTTTCCAAAAATTCATTCATGATACAGTCTTTTGTCAGAGCCTTGTTCCTGTTCCAGGCTGCATAATATTCCACTATAATATTGCATGGATGAACCACATCGTGTTTATCATTCTTTCATAGATGGGCAGTAGGGCTGTTTCCAAAATTCATTCATGTTACTGCTTTTGTCACAACATTGTTCGTTTTCCAGACTGCATAATATTCCATTGCATGGATAAATGATGGTGTGTTTGTCATTCCTTCATAGATGGGCAGCAGGGCTGTTTCCAAAAATTCATTCATATTGCAGCGTTTGTCAGAGCCTTGTTCCTTTTCCAGACTGCATAATATTCCATTATAATATTGCACTGCATGGATGAACCACGTGGTGTTTATCCATTCATCCACAGATGGGCATTGGGCTGTTTCCAAAATTCATTCATGTTGCAGCCTTTGTCACAGCCTCATTCCTTTTCCAGGTGGCATAATATTCCATTGCGTTGATGAACCATGTTATGTTTATCCGTTCCTTCATAGATTAGCAGTAGGGCTGTTTCCAAAATTCATTCATGTTTGCTGCTTTTGTCAGAGCCTTGTTCCTTTTCCAGCCTGCATAATATTCCACTATAATATTGCATTGCATGGATGAACCATATTGTGTTTATCATTCCTTCATAGATGAGCAGTAGTGCTGTTTCTAAAAATGCATTTATGTTGCAGCCTTTTGTCAGAGCCTTGCTCCTTTTCCAGGCCGCATAATATCCCATTATAATATAGCATCACATGGATGAACCATGCTGTGTTTATCCATTCTTTCATAGATGGGCAGTAGGGCTGTTCCAAAGATTCATTCCTGTTGCAGCTTTTGTCAGAGCCTTGTTCCTTATCAAGGCTGCATAATATTCCATTGCATGGATGAACCACATCATGTTTATCATTCCTTCATAGAAGGTCAGTAGGGCTGTTGCAAAAATTCATTCATGTTGCAGCCTTTTGTTAGAGCCTTCTTCGTTTTCCTGGCTGCATAATATTCCATTATCATATTGCATTGCATGGATGAGCCACATTGTGTTTACCCATTTATTCATAAATGGGCAGTAGGGCTGTTTCTACTTTTTGGCTACTGTGAATACCACTGCTATGAATATCCCTGTACAAGTTTTTATTTGATAATTGTGACTATTTTACACAAACTTGTGAGTGTGAGACATGTGACAAGCTTTTTTAAAAATAGAGGTAAGATTCACATCACATACCTCTGTTTTTTAAAAAGCTTGTTGCATACCCCGTACTCCCACGTTTGTGTGAAATACAATTATCAAATAAAAACTTGCACACATCACATAGCCGGGCACAGTGGCTCACACCTGTCATCCCAGCACTTTGGGAGGCCGAGGTGGGTGGATCAATTGAGGTCAGGAGTTCGAGACCAGCCTGGCCAACATGGAGAAACCCCATCTCTGCTAAAAATACTGGTGTGGGGGCAGGTGCCTGTAATCCCAGCTACTCGGGAAGCTGAGGCAGGAGAAGCGCTTGAATCCGGCAGGCGGAGCTTGTAGTGAGCCAAGATCGCACCATTGCACTCCAGCCTGGGTGACAGAGCAAGATTCTGTCTCAAAAAAAAAAAATTACATCAATTTAGTTATTTTATATTATACGAACGGGGCATTTAGTACTTTCACCGTGCTGTACAACCACCAGTTCTATGTAGTTTGAGAAAATCTTCATTCCCTTTAAAAGGAAAACCCCATTCCCTTCAAGCAGTCACTCCACATCCCCCTCCCCAACCTCTGAGAGTCACAAATTCACTTCCTCTCTGTGGATTTGCCTGTTGAGCACGTTTCATAGAAATGGAGTCAGACATCAGTTACTTCTGTGAAGAAAAAAGCCCTGTCACCTGGCCTTTCTTCCCTTGCTGCTGGGATTTATGATGTTCCCCTCAATGTTTAGGCTGCTCTCCCATAATCACACCTTCCTTTGTTTTTCTTTTCCTTGTTTTTTTTTTTTTTTGAGATAGAGTCTCGCTGTGTCTCCCAGGCTGGATTGCAGTGACATGATCTCAGCTCACTGCAGCCTCGGCCTCCCGGGTTCAAGTGATTCTCCTGCCTCAGCCTCCCAAGTAGCTGGGATTATAGGCACAAGCCACCACGCCTGGCTAATTTTTGTATTTTTAGTAGAGAAGTGGTTTCACCATGTTGACCAGGCTGGTGTCAAACTCCTTATCTCAGGTGATCCACACGCCTCAGCCTCCCAAAGTGCTGGGATTACAGCCGTGAGCCACCGCACCCAGCCAAAAAGATATCTTAAAAGATCTGAGCATCTCAGCTCAATGCAACCTCCGCGTCCTGGGTTCAAGTGATCCTCCTGCCTCAGCCTCACAAGTAGCTGAGATTACAGGCGCCCACCACCACGCCCAGCTAATTTTTGTATTATTAGTAGAGATGGGGGTTTCACCCTGTTGACCAGGCTGGTCTCGAACTCCTGACCTCAGGTGATCCGCCTGCCTCAGCCTCCCAAAGTGCTGGGATTGCAGGCATGAGCCACCGTGTCCGGCCAGAGAGTCATTTTTGATAAGCACCGAATGATTTTTCTCATGTTGTTAGGAAAAGAAGTGCGTGTGTGTGTGTGTGCACGTATGTGCATTCGATTCTGTGTTCTACGCCTCGCTCTGTGTGTTTAGGGGCAATGACAGTGACCTTAAACGCTGTTGGACCATGTATTTTAGAAAAATGCAACCCACAGTCTATGTGAGAAACCCACGTGATAATCATCAATGATCCCAACCCCAGCATTGAGACTGGACATTTTGATTTGGTGCAGAAGGCACAAGGAGGAAGAGATTCCTCAGAAAACAGGGGCATCTTCACCCTTGGAGGTAAATTCATTGGGAATCATTGGGACCATGGACAGCTGATGGTGATTCATTACAAATATATTGATTACAGATTCCTAGAGGTATTCACTAAGGATCAGACAGGAGTGAAGGCACTACCCAGAAAGACGTAGGCTAGTCAAAGTCAATAGGAGAGTAGGTCATTTTATTCATTTATGTATTTATTTATTTGAGATGGAGTCTTTCTATGTTACCCAGGCGGAATGCAGTGGCATGATCTCGGCTCTTAGGAGTTGAACAGCACCTCACTGTGCCTGGCGCTGGAACAAATGAATGCAGGAGGTATGCTGGTTTGTTTTTTTTTTCTTCCTTTCTTGTTTCTTTTCTTTCTTTCTTTCTTTCTTTCTTTCTTTCTTTCTTTCTCTCTCTTTCTTTCTTCTTTCTCTCTCTCTTTCTTTCTTTCTCCTTCTTTCCTTTCTTTCTTTCTTTCTCTTTCTTTTTTTTTTGAGATGGAGTCTTTCTCTGTCGCCCAGGCTGGGGTGCAGTGGCATGATCTCAGCTTTTAGGATTTGAACAGCACCTCGTAGTGCCTGGTGCTGGAAAAAATGAATGCATGAGAAATGCTGGGTTTTTTCCTTTATTTCTTCTTTCTTTCTTTCTCTTTCTTTCTGTCTCTTTCTTTCTTTCTCTTTCTCCTTCCTTTCTTTCTTTCTTTTCTTTTCTTTCTTTCTTTCTTTCTTTCTTTCTTTCTTTCTTTCTTTCTTTCTTTCTTTCTCTTTCCTTTCTTTCCTTTCTTTCTTTTGAGATGGAGTCTTTCTCTGTTGCCCAGGCTGGGGTGCAGTGGCATGATCTCAGCTCTTAGGATTTGAACACCACCTCATTGTGCCTTGCACTTAAACAAATGAATGCAGGAGGTATGCTGGTTTTTTTTTCTTTCCTTTCCTTCCTTTCTTTTTCTTTCGTTCTTTCTTCTTTCTTTCTCATTCTTTCTTTCTTTCTTTCTTTTCCTTCCTTCCTTCCTTTCTTTTCTTTCTTTCTTTTTCTTTCTTTCTTTCTCTTTCTTTTTTTTTTTTGAGATGAAGTCTTTCTCTGTCACCCAGGTTGGGGTGCAGTGGCAAGATGTTGGCTCACTGCAACCTCTGCCTCCCAGGCTCAAGTGATCCTCCAGCCTCAGCCTCCTGAGTAGCTGGGATTAAAGGTGCCCGTCACCACACCTGGCTAATTTTTGTATTTTTAGTAGAGACAGGGTTTCACCATGTTGGCTAGGATGGTCTCGAACTCATGACCTCAGGTGATCCACCCACCTCGGCCTCCCAAAGTGGTGGGATGACAGACGTGAGCCACTGCACATGGGCTAAAAGGTTTAAAATATAAATCTATCAAATATTTAAACCCACTTGTAAAAATGCTAGCGTTAAAGACAAATGGAAAATGATTGCATTTAAAAAAATCAGTCATGACATGGCTAAATGTCAAAGAATTCTTTTGTAATTTTTTTTTCCATTCTGAAAGCCAGCATCATCTTTTATGATTGCTGTCTGCATCTTGGTAAATGGAATTCTTGCAAAAAGGTCTGAGTTTCCAACATGCATAAAACAAAGGAAATCATGTACAAGGTGAAAAAAACAGAGAGAGAGAGAGAGAGAGATCCTAAAAGAGCCAAGACTGCTAGAGGAAAAATACATTTAAAATCCAGCGTAAATGACATTGGACAGCATTCAGAAGAGCAGCTCTGGGTTGCAGAGACGACGGGCTGCTGCAACAGGCTGAGAGTGTTACATGATTACAAACATATGTTATGGGAGCAGAAGGAAGATGGTTTTGTTGGAAAGAATGATTGGAGACACAGCCTTGATTGAAGGCTGTGTTATTAGCAGATGCTTCAGAACTTGAAAGGGTTTCTGAGAAGCTGCTAAAGTGAGTAGCTGGCCGATGCACATTGGAAAAAAAAAAAGACCCCCTTACAGAAATTGGAAGGAAAAGAGGCGCTGGTCTAGACAAGAATGCACACGAGATGTCAGCATTGTGTTCTCCTAAGAAAAGGTAATTTATGAGCTACCTAATAAAACATAAGTCGGCATCTCTTCTTTGCCAGAAGAGAAATAACTTAGGATTTTAACAGCAACTCATTGTGCCTGGCGCTGGAACAAATGAATGCAGGAGGTATTCTGTGTGTTTTTTTCCCTCCCATTCTTTCTTTTCTTTTCTTTCTTTCCTTCTTTCTTTCTTTCTTTCTTTCTTTCTTTCTTTCTTTCTTTTTTTTCTTTCTTTCTTTCTTCTTTCTTTCTTTCTTTTGTCTTTCTTTCTTTCTTTCTTTTCTTTCTTTCTTTTCTTTCATTCTTTCTTTCTTATATGTTTCTATTTTTTTTTTTTGAGATGGAGCCTTTCTCTGTCACCCAGGCTGGGGTGCAGAGGCAAGATGTTGGCTCACTGCAACCTCTGCCTCCCAGGTTCAAGCGATTCTCTTGCCTCAGCCTCCCAAGTAGCTAGGTCTACAGGTACGTGCCACCACACCTGGCTAATTTTTCTATTTTTAGTACAGACAGGGTTTTACCATGTTGGCCAGGCTGGTCTCAATCTCCTGACCTCAGGTGATCTGCCTGCCTTGTCCTCCCAAAGTGCTGGGATTACAGGCGTGAGCTCCTGCACCTGGCCAGTATGCTGTTTTTAGAAGAAGTTGGAGGAATGTAAATCTTAAAAGGGGCTTGATGACGCATACGCCCTCATGCATGAACTTCATTAGCTACTCTGTATGGCTACACTTAGGCAGGCGATTTTCCCACTCCTTTCCTGGAGATGAAAAGTACCAAACAGAAGTACTACGAGGAATGCCTGTTCCAGGTACCTGCTGGAGCCTGGGGAGAAGGAATATTCGTTACCACAGACCTATCATCACAGCAGCACAAATGGCTGGGAAGCATTGAGGAGACGTGAAGTGAGAATATTTCTTGCTCTTGCCAAAGTCCCATAGAGTGTTTGCTGCAGTGATACAGGCAGAGAAATCTAGGCCGTTTGTGCAAATAAAGAACAGAGAGTAGTGCAAATAAAGAACAGGCAATGCAAATAAAAGAACAGTAATGCAAATAAAGAACAGGTAAAGCAAATAAAAGAACAGTAATGCAAATAAAGAACAGGTAATGCAAATAAAAGAACAGCAATGCAAATAAAGAACAGGTAATGCAAATAAAAGAACAGTAATGCAAATAAAGAACAGGCAATGCAAATAAAAGAACAGTAATGCAAATAAAGAACAGGTAATGCAAACAAAAGAACAGTAATGCAAATAAAGAACGGGTAATGACATCCTCCTGCATGGTAACGCCTCACAGTCTGATAGTGTGCCTCATAGTCACAAAGCAGCTGCTGGAGCTCTGAATGTCCTGCCCTCAAAAGAGCATTCCTAGCAGTAAGCAAAGGCATGGGCACAACACGGTTTTCACATTCTTACAAAGTGACTGCTGAAGCTCTGGACATCACGCCCTTAAGAGAGCATTCCTAGCAGGAAGGGAGGCCATGGGCACAAGAGAGTTTTCTCACAATCACAAAGTGGCTACTGAAGCTCCGTACATCATGCCTTCAAGACAGCATTGCTAGCAGGAAGGAAGGGCATGCACACAACAGAGTTTTCTCATACTCTCAAAGTGGCTGTTGAAGCTCCGGACATCACATGCTCAAGAGAGCATTCCTAGAAAGAAGGGAGGCCATGGGCACAACAGAGTTTTCTCATACTCACAAAGTGGGTGCTGAAGCTCCAGACATTACACCCTGAAGAAAGCATCCCTAGCAGGAAGTGAGGGCATGGGCATGGCAGAGTTTTCTCATAGTCACAAAGTGGCTGCTGAATCTCTGGACATCACACCCTCAAGAGAGCATTCCTGGTAGGAAGGAAAGGCATGGGCACAGCAGAGTTTTCTCATAGTCACAAAGTGGCTGCTGAAGCTCCAGACATCACATCCTCAAGACAGCATTCTTAGCAGAAAGGGAGGGCGTAGGCAAAGATAGTTTTTCCCCTGTTCCTCTTTTGCCTTGCTTGTCCCACACACTTTATCAAGTCTGAAGCTTGGCCAGCAGAAATGGGGAACAGATTGACCTGCCTGGTTCATCCCCTGGGTTGGGGCAGGATCCTGTAAAGGAAATTAGGGTCTTATTAAAGAAGCGAGGGGGCGGGGCATGGTGGCTCACGCCTGTAATCCCAGCAATTTGGGAGGCTGAGGAGGGTGGATCATGAGGTCAAGGTATCAAGACCATCCTGGCCAACATGGTGAAACCCCGTCTCTACTAAAAATACAAACATTAGCTGGGCGTGGTTGTGTGCACCTGTAGTCCCAGCTACTCAGGAGGCTGAGGCAGGAGAATTGCTTGAACCTGGGAGACAGAGGTTGCAGCGAGCTGAGATCACACCACTGTACTCCAGCCTGGGCAACAGAGCGAGACTCTTTCTCGGAAAAAAAAAAAGAAAGAAGAGAGGGCAAATGGCTTTTTAAAAGTTAAGGAGAATGGTCGTTGTGGAGGAAAGATACACAAAGTCACAAATTTCAAGAGACTTTTTGTGAGGAGAGGAAATGGGCATGAGTGATAATGGGTGCAGGATCTCCTTGGGTTGAAGAGAGTGTTCTAGAAGGAAATAGACTGATGGTTTCACAGCATGGTGAAAGTGTTAAATACCATTGAGCTGTTCTCTGCAAGATAGTTAAGGGGAATTTCATGGTATGCGAATTTTATCCCAATAAAAAAAAGTTTAGGCCAGGTGCGGTGGCTCACACCTGTAATCTCAACACTTAGGGGGGCTGAAGTGGGCGGATCACCTGAGGTCGGTAGTTTGAGACCAGCCTGGCCAACATGGGGAAACCCCATCTCTACTGAAAATGCAAAAAATTAGCCAGAGGTAGTGGGTGCCTGTAATCCTAGCTACTCCGGAGGCTGAGGCAGGAGAATGGCACGAACCTGGAAGGCGGAGGTTGCAGTGAGCCAAGATCGAGCCACTGCACGCCAGCCTGGGCGACAGAGCAAGACTCCGTCTCAAAAAAAAAAAACAAAAGTTTACCTTTTGGTGGAGGAAGGCAACTGCATATGTACACGCGTACAGACACACATGCCCGCATACATATGCGCATATACAGACATGCAGTTTCTTTTCTTTTAACTAATAAGCTTTCTTATTGGTAAGACAGAGCATTTTCATGTAAATGATCATATTTTTATAATTAGAAAATGTGATTTGTAGGTTTTTTTCTGTTTTTTGTGCAGTTCTCCTATCTAGTAAAGTTTGATTTTCTTCTTTTTTTTTTTTTTTGAGATAGAGTCTCGCTCTGTCGCCCAGGCTGGAGTGCAGTGTGGGGTCTCAGCTCAATGCAAGCTCCGCCTCCCGGGTTAAGGCCATTCTCCTCCCTCAGCCTCCTGAGTAGCTGAGACTACAGGTGCCTGCCACCACGCCTGGCTAATTTTTTGTATTTTTAGTAGGGATGGGGTTTCACCATGGTCTCGATCTCCTGACCTTGTGATCTGCCCACCTCGGCCTCCCAAAGTGCTGGGATTACAGGCGTGAGCCACCGCGCCTGGCAAAGTTTGATTTTTTTAGTTGCCAACTTCATATTTATTTATTTACTTTTAATTTTTTAATTTTTTTAGGCAGAATCTTGCTCTGTCATCCAGGCTGGAGTGCAGTGGTGTGATCTTGGCTCACTGCAACCTCTGCCTCCTGGGTTCAAGTGATTCTCCTGTCTCAGCCTCCTGAGTAGTTGGGATTACAAGCTCCTGTCACCATGCCTGACTAATTTTTGTATTTTTAGTAGAGATGGGGTTTCTCCATGTTGGCCAGGCTGGTCTCAAATTCCTGACCTGAGATAATCCACGAGCCTCAGCCTCCCAAAGTGCTGGGATGACAGGCGTGAGCCACTGTGCCTGGCCTGTTTTTTCTCAGAAAGAGTCTGTGTTGAAGGGTTCAGAACCCAAGCTGGGACTGGGCATGGTGGCTCATGCCTGTCATCCCAGCTACTCGGTGGGGCCTGTCACCCAGGAGGTGGAGGTTGCAGTGAGCTGAGGTTGCACCACTGCACTCCAGCCTGGGTGACAGAGTGAGACTCCGTCTCAAAAAATAAAATAAAATAAAAAAATAAATAAAATAAAATAAATAAATAAATAAATAAAATAAAATAATAAAATAAAATAAAATATAAAATAAAATAAAATAAAATAAAATAAAATAAAATAAAATAAAGCTCTCAAAAGTACAGATACCAGGACACCCCATCCCATGTCTTGAGGTGGTGTCCATCATGTCCTGATACTGCCCGTTAGCTGGGGTTTGACATCAGACAGTCCCAGCACACTTTGTTCCTGATCTTTTACTTTCTTTGTACCTGCTGTGGGAGATCAGTATCTCTCTGTGCTACCAAGGGGACTCTTGGGATGGTCCAAATTGACCTTCAGTGAGGAACTCGTCACCTGAGTGTTCCAGCTCTGCCTCAGATCGTGCACAGATGGTCTTCAACAACAATCACTGGGTCCTGTTCTCTTCACAGCTACAACTTCCCTCTCAATGGTGCCAGTTCTCCCCAATACAGTCACATTAACTGGAGGGGTTCATGGCTGCACCCACAGACCTCACCAGAAGCTCCCATTCCTCAGCCCTCTGTCTTCTGCATGGTCCGGCTGTTATGCATAAGGTAGATGGATGGATGGATGGATGGATTGATAGATGGATAGGTGAATGGATGAATGGGTGGATGGATGGATAGATGGATGGATGGACAGATAGATGATAGATAGATAGATGGATAGATAGACAGATTGACAGACACACGAATGGGCAGAAGAATGGATAGATAGATAGATAGATAGATAGATAGATAGATAGATAGACAGAAAAATAGAGACAGATAGAGATAGATAGATTGACAGACAGATGGATGGACAGATGAATGGACAGAAGAATGGATGGATAGATACAGATAGAGAAAGAGATAGATAGATAGAGTTCGATAGAGAGCTAGATAAAGACATAGAAAGATGGATGATAGATAGAGATAGATAAAGATAATAGATGGGTAGATAGATGGACAGATAGATAGATTAGATAAAATAGAGAGGCAGGTAGGTAGGTAGATAGATAGATGGATAGATAGAAGAATACATTGATAGATCAATTGGATAGATGAATGCAGATACATAGAGAGATAGATAAATAGAAGGATAGACTATTAAGTTGATAGGATAGATGCGTAGAAATGGACAGATAGATGGAGGATAGATTGATACATCAATAGGATAGATGGATAGATAGATCAATTGATATGATAGATGGATGGAGATGGATAGATGGATGGATAGATAGAAGGATAGATTGATAGATACATAGATAGATAGACCAATAGATAGATAGATAGATAGATAGATAGATAGACAAATAGATACATAGATTGACAGATATATAGATAGACTAATAGGTAGATAAATAGATAGATGATAGATATATAGATAGATAGATACATAGATAGATAGATAGACCAATAGATAGATAGATAGATAGACACATAGATAGACAGACAGACAGATAGGTAGATCGATACACAGATAGATAAATAGACACATAGATAGATAGATACATAGATACACACATAGATAGATACATAGATAGACAGACAGACAAACAGATAAGTACATAGATTGACATGTAGATAGAGAGATAGATAGATAGATAGATAGATGATAGCTAGACACATAGACAGACAGAGATAGATATATAAAAATAGATGAGACTTTTTACTGACATTCAATATATTTTCAGCTGCAAAAGAAGGAAGCTGATCTAAGATCCTCATGTCTTCTTCTTATAAAGGTTCTTAGGGAGGTGGTGCTGGATCACGGGAGGGCCGCAAGGGTTCGGGTTCCAGGAGAGGTGTGATATCCTCCCAAGGAGCCAAAAGGCTGTGGAATTAGCCGTGGTCCCAACAGGCTAGTGAAGCAAGAGCCTGTGGTGTTCCTCTCTAGACCTCCCAAGTCCAACCTCGGGTTTGGGAGCACTCCCAGGACAGCCCCCGAGATCTTGGCTGGCTTGGCTGTATTGCCTAAACCCCTTGGTAAGTTGGCTTCTACAGCAGATCTCACACCTTGTTTAGAAGAAGCCCACGTCTCCCGCCTCCCTGCCCGTCCTGTGCTCTAATCCGTCTCCTTCTTCATCGTCTTGCTTTCATGAGTTGAGTCTTTGGGGCAGATGGAAAAGGCAACTGTAAGAAAAATAACACAAAGCAATCAGACAAGGAGCTAAATCCACAGGTCAGATAGGTAATGATGCAGGAGCTTGAGAGAATCAAAGAACAGTTAAGATTGGGAACAGATAATATTGTGTTCATGCAGTTTTTCCAAGGTGCAAAGAATGAAGGAATCAGAGAAACCTGGTTAATTGTACAAAAACCCGTTACTAAGCGTGGAGAAGGCATGTGACATTCGGTGCCTAGGACAAAGCCCACACTTCCTGGGCTGCCAGATTTGAAGTGCAAGAAACAAAAAGACCATCAAAGGGAAAGTACATATGACGAGGTGCCCAAGCTTTGAAGACGGAGAAAGGACCGAAACAGAAATCTCACTCCTTCCTTGTGGACAGTCAGGACACAGGTTAGTGACCTTGGAGAATGAGCTACAGATGAGGCAGTGATTTGGAAATTGTTCAGACAATAGACAAACACAGGGCAGGCTACCTTTACCCAGGCACCATGATCAGAACCGGGTGGACATGGGGAGAAATTGAGACAGTGGTTTATCTCAGAAAGAGCCTGCTATCAGCTCTTCTGTAGACTTTAGATGTGGTCTCTGGTCTGTTGAGTCAGTGTGGTTTCTAAGGAAAGGAGCCTCGGGTTGATGAACCACTGGAGCCCTGTCCATCAATCACGTCCAAGTGGCCACACCAACTTCTCCACTGGTCACACTACTTTCATATACATCCATTGATATATTCTCCAAACCATGTTCAGAGCAACTTGAAGGTGGAGGTCAACTTGGAGGTTGGAGGTCAATTTGGATGGTTGGAGGTCATCTTGGAGGTGAAGGCCAACTTGGAGGTTAGAGCCAGCTTGGAGGTAGAGGCCAGCTTGGAGGTGGAGGCCACTCAACTTGGCGGTGGAGGCCACTTAACTTGGCGGTGGAGGCCAATGTGGAAGTGAAGGTGAACTTGATGGTGGAGGCCAACTTGGAGGCATAATAAGACATAATAAGCAGATTGATATAATAAGCAGATTGATAATCCTGCAGTTGGTAAATTAGCTAACTTGCAGGTGGTGGCTAACTTGGAGGTGGAGGCCAGTTTGGAGGTTGGAGGCTAACTTGAAGGTGGAGGCCAGTTTGGAGGTTGGAGTCCAAGTTGGAAGTGGAGGCCAACATGTAGGTTGGAGGCCAACTAGGAGGTACAGTCCAGTTGGTGGGAGACTGGAGGCTAACTTGAAGGTGGAGGCTAACTTGGAGGTGGAGGTCAATTTGGAAGATGCAGTCCAAGTTGGATGTGGAGACCAACATGTAGGTTGGAGGCCAGCTAGGAGGCTAGAGTCCAGTTAGGAGATTGGAGACTAATTACAAGGTGGAGGCTAACTTGGAGGTGAGGTCAATTTGGAGGTGGGAGGCTAACTTGGAGGTGTAGGCCAATTTGGAGGTTGCAGTCCAAGTTGTATGTGGAGGCCAACATGTAGGTTGGAGGCCAGCTAGGAGGTAGAGTCCAGTTATGAGATGGGAAGCTAATTTCAAGGTGGAGGCTAACATGGAGGTGAGGTCAATTTGGAGGTGGGAGGCTAACTTGGAGGTGGAGGCCAATTTGGAGGTTGGAGTCCAAGTTGTATGTGGAGGCCAACATGTAGGTTGGAGGCCAGCTAGGAGGTAGAGTCCAGTTATGAGATGGGAAGCTAATTTCAAGGTGGAGGCTAACATGGAGGTGAGGTCAATTTGGAGGTGGGAGGCTAACTTGGAGGTGGAGGCCAATTTGGAGGTTGGAGTCCAAGTTGGATGTGGAGGCCAACATGTAGGTTGGAGGCCAGCTAGGAGGTAGAGTCCAGTTAGGAGATTGGAGGCTAATTTCAACTTGGAGGCTAACATGGAGGTGAGGTCAATTTGGAGGTGGGAGGCTAACTTGGAGGTGGAGGCCAGTTAGGAAGTTGAGTCAAAGTTGGTTGTGGAGGCCAACTAGGAGGTAGAGTCCAACTGGGAAACTGGAGGCTAACTTGGAGGTGGAGGCCAATTTAGAAGCTGGAGACTAACTTGGAGGTGGAGGCCATTTGGTGGTGAAGGCCTACTTGAAATTGGGGGGCACTCCTGCTAACATTGCCCAGCTGCTGAAGACCATGCAACACCTTCCCTGTTGCTGTTGAAAGAAAGACAAAACTACAGCTCAGGCCCACAAGGACAGCACAGCAGCTCTCAGCTTCTTTTTCTCTTCTTTACAATGCATTCCAGCTAAAGTACTTAATGGGCCTCCTGTCTCAGTGCTGAGAATGGACCTGCAACATCTACTCACTGCTTGCCTTCTCTGGAATGCCTTCCACCATCTATCTCCTATATAAGGTCACCATCCTCTTTTTTTTTTTTTTTAGAGTTGGGGGTCTCGCTTTTTCTCCCAGGCTGGAGTGCAGTGGTGTGGTCATAGCTCACTGCTGCCTCAAACTCCTAGACTCAAACAATCCTCCTGCTTCAGCCTTCCAAGTAGCTATTTCTACAGACATATGCCAACAGACATGGCTAATTAGTTTAAAAATTTTTATTTTGTAGAGACAGAGTCTTGCTATGTTGCCCAGGATGGCCTCAAACTTCTGGGCTCAAGCAATCCTCCTGCCTCAGCCTCCCAAAGTGCTGGGATTACAGATGTGAGCCACGGCACCCAGCCAGCATGCCTTTTACTTATTTAAATAATGGTTAGCATAAGTAGAGGAACCATAGAGCTGGCCATATAATTTCTGTCTGATATGGTTTGAACGTATTTCCTTCAAAATGCAAGTGTTGAAATTTGATGGCCAAAGTGATTGTATTAACAGGCCTTAAAGAGGTGATTAGACCATGATGGCTCCTCCCTCATAGGAGGGATTAAGGCCTTATAAAGGGGCTTCATACAGCATTTAGCTTTCTCTTGCTCATCTGCCTTCTGCTATGTGAGGACATAGCATTCCTCCCCTGCAGGGGAAACAGTGACAAGTTTTCATCTTGGAAGCAGACAGGAGCCCTCACTGGACAACAGAATCAATTGATGCTTGGCTACTTGGTTCTTGGACTTCCCAGCCTCCAGAACTGTAAGAAACACATTTTTGTTCTTTTAAAATTACCCAGTCTTTGTTGTTTTGTTACAGCAGCCAAAACAGATAATGACACTGTTCTACTCATTACTGCAAGGAAAGGGGCTGTTACATTGTAAGACTGAAAGATTCAAGTGCTGATGCTTTTACGTCTTAGAGCCACAGGAGACCCCAAATCCTAACCATGAGTTTCTGTGTTCTCATAAGATACGCCCCCTAGTCAACAGAAATGGCTCCCCATGTGGCGAGGTCTCCCATCATCTAGAATAGCTAGAATAGATAAGATAGAGGGGGAGAGAGAGAGAGAGAGAGATGACAGGAAATTGATAGATACATGATAGATACATAGATAGATAGATGATAGATACATAGATAAATAGACAGATAATAGCTAGATAGATAACAGATAGATAGATGATAGATCACTAGATAGATGATAGATAGATACATAGATGATAGCTAGCTAGCTAGCTAGATGATAGATAGATAGATAGATAGATAGATAGATAGATAGATAGATGACACATAGATGATACATAGGTATATAGATAGATAGATAGATGATAGATAGATGATAGACAGATTGATGATAGATGATAGATATATGTAGACAGATGATAGATTAATATATAGATGATGGATAGATAGATAGATGGATAATAGATTGATAATGGAAAGATGGATGTATAGATACATGGATAGAGGATAGATAGATAGATGATAGACAAATGAATATATAGATGATGGATAGATAGATGGGTAATAGATAGATAATGGAAAGATAGATGGATAGATACATGGATATAGGATAGTTAGATAGATGATAAATAGATGATAGATGAATATATGGATAATGGATAGGTGGATAGATAGATGGATAATTGATGATGGGAAGAAAGATTGATAGATACATGGATAGAGGATAGATAGATAGAGAATAGATAGACAGACAGACAGATAGACAGAGAGATAGAATAGACAAAATAGAACTCAACGGGTGGGGAGCCATTCCTGTTGAGCAGGCGGCATACCCTATGAGAACTTTTCAAACTCATGGATTTTCCCTCCCACCTAGCCCATAAAATTACTCAAACTGAATCTGTCGGGACCTCGATCTGCCACTTCTCAGCCTCCAGAACTGTAAGAAATAAATGCCTGTTCTTTCTGAATTGCCCAGTCTTGGATATTTTGTTATAGCTGCACAAACACTCTTCTACTCAGAGCTGCAAGGAGCCAATCACGTCTTCTCACGGGAACCAGGGGGCACCACACGCTCTTGTGACTACAAAGTCTACTTCCTATAACTTCTGCTGGTTCACTCTGCTCTCAAATGCAACCTCCCCAGGGTCCTGCATGGCAGACGGTGTCCTCTTACTCCAGCAGTAACCATCTATGACTAGTAAACTTTGGATAGATCTCAATCTCACCTATGCAGTGTTGGGTGTGGTGCATCTGGCTATCGGATACTATTTAGGGTAGGAGATCCCTCCCTCCCTCACTCATGGGGCATCCAGGTGGTTATCAATACAGATCTTTAATTTTTTTTTTTTTTCTGAGATGGAGTCTCGCTCTGTCACCCAGGCTGGAGTGCAGTGGTGCGATCTTAGCTCACTGCAATCTCCGCTTCCCGGGTTGAAGCGATTCTCCTGCCTCAGCATCCTGAAGAGCTGGGACTACAGGTATGGGCCACCATGCCCAGCTAATTTTTGTATTTTTAGTAGAGATGGGGTTTCACCATGTTGACCAAGACGGTCTTGATCTCTTGACCTTGTGATACGATCTTTAATTTCTTTTTTTTTTTTTTTGAGATGGAGTCTCTCTCTGTCACCCAGGCTGGGGTGCAGTGGTGTGATCTCGGCTCACTGCAAGCTCTGCCTCCCAGGTTCATGCCATTCTCCTGCCTCAGTCTCTTGAGGAGCTGGGACTACATGTATGGGCCACCATGCCTAGCTAATTTTTTTATTTTAGATAGAGATGGGGTTTCACTGTGTTGACCAGTATGGTCTCGATCTCTTGACTTTGTGATCCGATCTTTAATTTTTTTTTTTTTTTGAGATGGAGTCTCGCTCTGTCACCCAGGCTGGAATGCAGTGGTGTGATCTCGGCTCACTGCAAGCTCCGCCTCCCGGGTTCACACCATTCTCCTGCCTCAGCCTCCCGAGTAGCTGGGACTACAGGTGCCCGCCACCACGCCCAGCTGATTTTTTGTATTTTTAGTAGAGATGGGGTTTCATCATGGCCTCAATCTCCCGACCTCGTGATCCGCCTGCCTTAGCCTCCCAAAATGCTGGGAATACAGGCGTGAGCACCTGCGCCCAGCCCAATCTTCAGTGTTTTCATGCACAAATGCTATACTACAAGGTTAGTTAAGTAAGTTAAGGTCATGCATCATTGCTGTGGAAGGAAACTACCACACGTATTAATTTCTAGGGTCATGTGGCAAAGGATTTGTCTTGCCCACTGAAATATATGGCACTTGATTGGCTTCTGAGAGGTAACTTTAAAACCCTTGTTGGATAAGAGTATCTTTGCTTACCTAATCCCTTAGGGCCATGCCAGAGAGTCCATGTTAACAATGCAATTGGTTGGGCGCAGTGGCTCATGCCTGTAATCCCAGCACTTTGGGAGGCTAAGGTGGGTGGATCACCTGAGGTCAGCAGTTCCAGACCAGCCTGGACAACATGGTGAAACCCTGTCTCTACTAAAAATACAAAAATTGGCCTGGCATGGTGGTGTGCACCTGTAATCCCAGCTACTTGGGAAGCTGAGGCAGGAGAATCACTTGAACCCGGGAGGCGGAGGTTGCAGTGCGCCGAGATTGTGCTGTTGCACTCCAGCCTGGGCAACAAGAGCAAAACTCCATCTCAAACAAAAACAAAATAAAAACAGAATGTAATTGATGGTGGGGGACCTGCACCCTCCTATATCAGGTTGACCTCTGGAGAGGCTGGAGACAAATTAGTCACACTGGTGATCAGCCATACCTGTGACTGACCTTCAATGAAAACTGGATATCAAGCTCATGGGAGCCTCCCTGATTGGAAATACTCCAGGAGTGTATTAGAAGAACCTAGGAGAGTCTTAGAAGAACTAATCACCATCTGCATGCTTTCACCAAGAGGGGACACTGGGAATCTCATACCTGGAGTCTCCTGGACTCCACCTTGTAAGCCTTTAGTCTTTGCTGACTTTAGCCTGTATTCGTTTGTTGTAATAAACCACAACCATGAGTCTAACAGCTGTTCTGAGCTCTGCGAGTCTCTCTAGCACATTTTTAGACCTGTAGGTGACCTTGAAGACCTACTGAACTGCACGGACAGAGTTAATATTACAAAAAAAAAAAAAAGGTGTGTTCGCTTTGGTGATGTGGACGTCTAAGAAATCAGCAAACATGAAAGCCATTCTCCCAGTGGCAGGAGACTCTGTGGTGCCATTTTCTGTGGCTGGAATAAATCAAATGTTCTCCAAGTTGAAGACCCCCTGATCTCACAGCCATTGGGTATAGGTAGGGGAAGGACAGGAGCAAAGAGGACGAGAGGAAGAAAGTCTCGGAAGAGATCTACTCAATGGGAAGAATGGGAAAAGATGTTTTTCAGATTATCTTGCAACCCCATGTGGGTGTGACCCTGTATTAATTCGTTTTCATGCTGTTGATAAAGACAAGCTCAACACTGGGAAATTTAAAAAAGAAAGGCATGTAATGGCCGGGCATGGTGGCTCATGCTTGTAATCCCAGCACTTTGGGAGGCTGAGGCGGGCGAATCATAAGGTCAGGAGTTTGAGACCAGCCTGGCCAACATGGTGAAACCCCATCTCTACTAAAAATACAAAAAATTAGCTGGGCGTAGTGGCGGGCACCTGTAATCCCAGCTACTCGGGAGGTTGAGGCAGAAGAATCGCTTGAACCCGGGAAGTGGAGGTTGCAGTGAGCTGAGATCACGCCACTGTACTCCATCCGAGGCGACAGAGTGAGACTCTGTCTCAAAAGAAAAAAAAAAAAAGAAAAGCGTGTAGTGGACTCACAGTTCCAAGTGGCTGGGGAAGCCTCACCATCATGGCAGAAGGGGAAAAACATGTCTTCTATAGTGGCAAACAAGAGAAGAGAAGGAGAGCCAAGAGAAAGAGGTTCCCCTTATCAAAGCATCAAACCTTGTGAGACTTATTCACTATCACAAGAACAACACGGAGAAGACTCAAGCCCGTGATTCAATGATCTCCCACTATGTCCCTCCCACAACGTGTGGGAATTATGGGAGCTACAATTCAAGGTGAGATTTGGAGGGGGACACAGCCAAAGCATATCAGATCCAAAGATGGATTTTTGTGGTGGCCACTGACATCCACCCCTGTGTCCACTTTAGCACAAGCTAGAGTCACATGCCCTTCTGTGTGGTTACCTGTGTATTGTCCAACACCCTGTAAAGACCATGGGCTCCATGAAGGCAAGGAATGTATCTCTTAGTTTTATGCAATGTGCACAGAGTTCCTAGTTATGAAACTCTTCAACACTTTCTGAATAAATTGATTTATCTGTTTCCTAATTATCAAACTTATACCCATTTTTTTTTTGAGATGGAGTCTCGCTTTGTCACCCAGGCTTGAGTGCAGTGGTGCAATCTCAGCTCACTGCAAGCTCCTCCTCCCGGGTTCACACCATTCTCCTACCTCAGCCTCCCAAGTAGCTGGGACTACAGGCGCCCGCCACTACGCCCGGCTAATTTTTTGTATTTTTAGTTGAGACGGGTTTTCACCACATTAGCCAGGATGGTCTCAATCTCCTGATCTCGTGATCCGTCCGCCTCGGCCTCCTAAGGTGCTGGGATGACAGGCGTAAGCCACCGTGCCCGGCCACCCATTTTTATTTTTTGTTTTACTTGCTGTAATGCAAAGGGATGAGAAAATAACTTTAAGAACCAAAGACAAGAACAAGAGAGAATTTTAATCCCCAAAGAACTCACAGGCTAACTGCAAGTGTTAAGGTTGTGGATGACATTAACCACCACACAAGACTGTGTTCTCTGCAAGAAACGTGTGAGGGGAGAAGAAAAGACACACGCAATACCTTGAAGGGGTAAACAACATTTATCCCATGTCAATAGCAATGCAGATATAATAAGCAGATAATAGGCGGGGCGCAGTGGCTCACACCTGTAATCCCAGCACTTTGCAGGGCCGAGGCGGGTGGATCATGAGGTCAGGAGATCGAGACAATCCTGGCTAACACGGTGAAACCCCGTCTCTGCTAAAAATACAAAAAATTATCGGGGCATGGTGGCAAGTGCCTGTAGTCCCAGCTACTCGGGAGGCTGAGGCAGGAAAATGGCGTGAATCCAGGAGATGGAGCTTGCAGTGAGCTGAGATTGCACCACTGCACTCAAGCCTGGGCAAGAGAGCAAGACTCTGTCTCAAGAAAATAATAATAATAGTAATAACAACAATAAGAAAATAATTAAGCAAATGATAGAATAATAAGCAAATGATATAATAAATAGATGGACACAATAAGCAGATGGATATAATAAGCAAATTGTAATGAGAAGGGAGAAGGGAAAAGATAGCTACACTCACCAGACTATGTAGGATTCACCACCAGACTGGGAAGCAACAGCTCCAGATTCGGCCAGTCATCCATGCACAGATGAGGAGAGGTCTCATGAAGCTTTGGCATGGTGTGGGACCGTAGCTCTTTCTGTAACTAGTTGTTTGGCATGAGGCCCCGTCATGAGGGCCCCTCTCGACTGGGCTCAAGGAACAGAAGAAGGTCAAATTGTTTTTGTGATTGTCTGTTGTTTTTCAATAACTGATGTATAGGAATAGATTGAAATATAGATTTCTCCCAAATAGCGCTGGATGAACGCCTCAAGGGGGCTCACACAACCTGTTCCGGGACTTGGTGACCATTGTTTGTGTCCACGTTCAACTGAGTTTGAATCTATTTATTTATTTATTTATTGAGGTGGAGTTTTGCTCTTGTCACCCAGGCTGGAGTGCAATGGCTCAATCTCCACCTCTCGGGTTCAAGTGATTCTCCTGTCTCAGCCTCACGAGTAGGTGGAATGACAGGCACCTGCCACCACCACGCTTGGCTAATTTTGTATTTTTAGTAGAGACGGGTTTTCTTCATGTTCGTCAGGCTGGTCTCGAACTCCCGACCTCAGGTGATCCATCCGCGTCGGCCTCCCAAAGTGCTGAGATGACAGGTGTGTGAGCCACTGTGCCCGGCCGAGTTCAAATTTAATGTTTAACTTTTCCTCCACAGACGGGCACAACCCCAAACCCCAATTGTTCACCAAAGAAGCTGTGAGAAAGAATCGAAAGTCACCAGTAACGCATGTTAGAGCAATTTGGCTGAAATGTGTACAACACCAGAAAGAGTGCTCGGCACGTAAAGCAAAATATTTTTTCAGTGCCATGCATCTAATAGAATCTGTACAAAATGCAGTTTTAGAGCAAAAACGAAAACCTGTGGAGAAATCTGAGTCTTTCTGGGGGGATCTGTGAAGAAACGACACCTGTTTTGGGGATGACTCTATATGTGAATGCAGGTCAGGAAAGCATTATGGCTCTATTACTCGATTTTTGTGAATGGCAAATTGGACTTGAAAAGTGCTGTTTTGTGGTAGCGAACAAAAGAAGCCTCTGATGTCAACTAAAACTAACTTTGGGTTGTAAGGAGAGATGGCTGGGTTTGCTTTGGATAGTCTAGAGAGAAATCACAGGACCGGTTTTCTTGATAGTTCTCACTGACTTGTGTCCATCACTATTTAAGGATATTAATTACTGTACTAGTCTGTTTTCATGCTGCTGATAAAGTCATGCTGCAGACTGGGTAGTTAATAAAGGGAAGAGGTTTCATTTCTTTGTTTTGAGACGGAGTCTCACTCTGTCACCCAGGCTGGAGTGCAGTGCGTGATCTCGGCTCAATGCAACCTCCACCTCCCAGTTCAAGTGATTCTCATGCCTCAGCCTCCCGAGTAGCTGGGATTACAGGTGCCCGCCACCGTACCCAGCTAATTTTTGTGTTTTTAGTAGAGACGGGGTTTGGCCATGTTGGTCAGGCTGGTCTCGAACTCCTGACCTCAGGTGATCCACTTGCCTCGGCCTCCCAAAGTGCTGGGATTACAGGCGTGAGCCACTGCACCTGGCCAAGAGTAATTCACTATCATGGGAACAGTATGGGGGAAACTGCCCCCATTATTTGATTATCTCTCACTAGGTCCCTCCCACAACACGTGGAAATTATGGCAGCTACAATTCAAGATGAGATTTGGGTGCGGACGCAGCCAAACCATATCAATCACTCTAGGACATAATGTGTCTATATATTTTGAATTACATTTGTGACATTGTCCTTGCGGCTGGATTTTTTTTTTTTCTGTAAAAGACTCTATTTTATTGCTACTTCTTGCAATTTCTGGATCTGTCCAATGAGATATTCAAAGGAGTGCTCTATGGAGATTGATTTCATAATTTCTTTATATTTAACATTCTTCAAAATTTTGTTTGTTTGTTTGAGACGGGGTCTCACTCTGTCACCCAGCCTGGAGTGCAGTGGCACAATCTTGGCTCACTGCAACCTCTGCCTACTGGTTTCAAGTGATTCTCCTGCCTTAGCCTCCGAAGTAACTGGGACTACAGGTGTGTGCCACCACTCCCAGCTAATTTTTTTTTTGTATTTTTATTAGAGACCGTGTTAGCCAGGACGGTCTCGGTCACCTGACCTTATGATAGGCTTGCCTTGGCCTCCCAAAGTGCTAGGATTACAGGTGTGAGCCACCACACCCGGCCACATTCTGCAACATTTTTTCTAGCCCAAAAGGTAGGACAGAGAGCATCCTCGTGTTTTGTAGATGTGGGAAGTTGTCGTACATCATAGGCAGGGGGAAATTCCTGTTTTGCGTTCCTTTGAGTAACTGCAGGTCATGCTTCTGTGATAACAACCCTCTCTGGCTTACAGGAAAGAAGGCTGGCTTCCCCCATCTCCTTGATGACATTTTCTTAGCGAAGATTTCAGATAGTCTCAGGGAGGTCCCAGGCAACAGTGCCCAGAACACGGGTAATGACATGTCTTTGTTCCCTTTGGGGTAACTTGAGGTGTTGTGGACACAGGCTTGCTTCCATCCACGCTTGGAATAAACACCTTGCATTCCTCTTCATGGGTGTGTCCTCCAAGCCTCCTCCTCGACCCAGGCCCTCAATGATGGCTCTTCTTTGGTGCAGACAAACCCCTGTTTTTGTGCCTTCAAGAACTGCCTTTCCTGCCAGGGCCTGTGGCTCACCAGGGCCCACGTCTGCATGTGATCAGAGACTGGACCCAGGGGATCATTATAAATGACCAGGACTCCAACCTCTCTGCCAGCAATAATTCTGCAGTAGGAGAAAAACCACCACCCTGTAAGATTCCACACCAAAGTCTGGTAGGCGACAAATGACTCACTCCCTGTTATACGTAAAATGTTTATTTATATATACATATGATATATATATAAAATATAAAATATTCCTAATGGAAATACATACATATGCAATATATAATACAATATATGATATATATATAAAAACTATAATATATTCCTAATGGAAATACATATATATATAAAATATATAATACAATATAAGATATACATAAAATATAAAATATTCCTAATGGAAATACATATATAAACAATATATAATACAATATATGATATATATATAATATAAAATATTCCTAATGGAAATACACATATAAACAATATATGATACAATATATGATATATATATATAAAATATAAAATATTCCTAATGGAAATACATATCTATACAATATATAATACAATATATGATATATATAAAAGATATAAAATATTCCTAATGGAAATACATATATATGCACAATATATAATACAATATGTGATATATATATATAAAATATAAAATATTTCTAATGGAAATACATATATATTCAATATATAATACAATAATATATATATAAAATATAAAACATTCTTAATGGAAATACATATATAGACAATATATAATATATATAATACAAAATATTTGTAATGGAATATTTATAGCTATTCCATATATAATATTATATAATATAGAATATAAATATTTCTAATGGAATATTTATATATAAAAGTGAATATATTTATTACATATAACACTTTTATTTTTTTACACAGGGTGGAATGTTAGAATTCATTGATCAAAAAATGTTGGTGACCACTTTGGGCAGGTTACAGAAACAGATGAAAAACGTGCTTCGGGGTGTCAGGCACTTAGAAAGAGAAGATAGATGAAAACGTACAACTTAATCCAAGTGAAATTAGTTTTTCTGAGGAGACACCAGGGATGCTATGGGACCCACTTAGAAACTCACAAGATAGAAGAGAAAGTCAAGGTTATTAGTGAAAACGAGTTAACAAATCTACGAAACACCAGGGGAGAACGGCAAAGATTCATCTGTCTAGACCTGAGATGTCAAAACATTTTTGGGTGATGGGAACAAAGATTCTCTTAAGCACATAATGTGGAACAGGCTAGCCAGCACCTCACCGTTTCTGAAACCTCCAGGAAAAGAAAAAAACAAAAACCCACAAGGTAAAGGGATTTGAAATGAAATTATTTAAGGTGAAAACATTGTATATTTAATATGCCTTGTGGGTGCCATTCATCTGATTCTGAATGGATGTTTTGGACTAAAAGGAACAATTAGCCAATTATTGGACAGATGAAGTCAATGAATATCCACATTGCTCTCATTCCAGTTTACAAAACCAGAAAACAAACACACAAACAAACAAACAAACAAAAAACCATCCTGGCCGGGCACGGTGGCTCACGCCTATCATCCCAACACTTTGGGAGGCTGAGGTGGGTGGACCACCTGAGGTCAGGAGTTCGAGACCAGTCTGGCCAACATGGTGAAACCCCGTCTCTACTAAAAACACAAAAATTAGCCATGCGTGGTGGCGGGCGCCTGTAGTCCCAGCTACTTGGGAGGCTGAGGCAGAGAACTGCTTCAACCTGGCAGACACAGGTTGCAGTGAGCTGAGACGGCACCATTGCACTGCAGCCTGGGCGACAGAGTGAGACTCCATCTCAAAAAAAAAAAAAAAAATTACCAACTACTGTCAAAAGAATAACTGTGCCTTTTTCAGACAATTATTTGATAATGCTTCTTTTCGGAAAATTAGCAAGATTTGAATACGGGGTTTAGATTTGCTCAAAAATAATATTATGGAAGGTTCTGGACATTTCAATTGAAAGAGGTTCCCATGGACCTACCAAGAAAATTGATGTGAATAGAAGGAAGAAAGGAAAATTTGTGGAAGGGAATGTGCAAACAAGAAATATAGTATTTTGGGAGGCTCAGGCAGGAAGATAACCTGAACCCAGGAATTCGAGACCTGCCTGGGCAAAACAGTGAGACCCCATCTCTAAAGAAAAATAAATAAAGGAATAAAAATTAATTTAAAAAAAGGAAAACCAGGGCCAGGTGCAGTGGCTCACGCCTGTCATCCCAGCATTTTGGGAGGCCAAGGTCGGTGGATCACCTGAGGTCAGGAGTTTGAAAACCAGCCTAGTCAACATGGTGCAACCCCTTCTCTACTAAAAAATATAAAAATTAGCCAGGCGTGGTGGTGGGCACCTGTAATTCCAGCTACTGAGGAGGCTGAGGCAGGAGAATCACTTGAACCTGGGAGGTGGAGGTTGCAGTGAGCTGAGTTCGTGCCACTGCATTCCAGCCTGGGCGACAGAACGAGACTCTGGAGGATGTCTCCTCAAAGTTTCACCTCCCTTTTATTTATTTATTTTTATTTTACTTTAAGTTCTGGGATACATGTGCAGAACGTGCAGGTTTGTTACACAGGTATACATGTGCCAGGGTGGTTTGCTGCACCTGTCACCCTGTCATGTAGGTTTTAAGCCCTGCATGCATTAGGTATTTGTCCTAATTCTCTTCCTCCCCTTGCCCCCCAGTCCCTGACAGGCCCCGGTGTGAGATGTTCCCCTCCCTGTGTCCATGTGTTCTCACTGTTCAACTCCCACTTACGAGTGAGAACATGCGGTGTTTGCTTTTCTGTTCCTGTGTGAGTTTAATGAGGATGATGGTTTCCAGCTTCATCCACATCCCTACAAAGGACATGAACTCATCCTTTTTCATGGCTGCATAGTATTCCATGGTGTCTATGTGCCACATTTTCTTTATCCAGTCTAGCATTGATGGGCATTTGGGTTGGTTCCAAGTCTTTGCTGTTGTAAATAGTGCTGCAATAAACAACTCCTCTTTTCATAAGAAGCCCAGAGCTATTGCATGGGGGTTCATGCTCATGAATTCGTCTTTACGTGATTATACCTCTGAAGCTCCTATTTCCAAATAAGGTTATACCCACGAGTATGGGACATGATTCAATCCAGAACAGGTGGTCATAGCTGCATGAGTCAGAGAGAATGTGACTCACTCTTTTAATGTGTTCTCCATGCAGCGTGCCTGATTATCTATTTCTTTCTCATTGGCAGGCGTCTCATGGTGCTGCATAGTTTTTAATTAATGTATTTATTTTTTGAGACGGAGTCTCACTGCAACCTCCGCCTCCTGGGTTCAAGCAATTCTCCTGCCTCAGCCTCCCCAGTAGCTGGGTTTACAGGCACCCACCATCACACTTTGCTAATTTTTGTATTTTTAGTAGAGAAGGGGCTTCAGCATGTTGGCCAGACTGGCGTCAAACTACTAACCTCAAATGATCCGCCCACCTGGGCCTCCCAAAGCACTGGGATGACAAGCGTGAGCCACCGTGCCCAGCCTATATATGGTATTCTTAATGGAATACTTACATATATACATATATAAATAAAGGGGAGTTTACTAAGTATGAACTGACATGATCTCAAGGTCCCAACATAGGCGGTCTGCTGGTTGAGAAGCAAGGACAGACAGTCCTAGTTTCAAAACTGAAGAACTTGTAATCTGATGTTTGAAGGCAGGAAGCATCCAGCACAGGAGAAACAGGCTGTGAGAAGGATGAACAGAGTTTTGGAAAATGCACATTTTTGTAACGCTAACTCAGATAGACATCACTCCGTCCTCACGCCCTGCCAGTATCTTTAATTTTAAAAGGGGAAGAAGGAAGCAATGTCTCTTCTCCCCAACAGATAATGCTGGGTGCTCTGTGCACACGGTGACATTTAAAAAATTAAATAATTAAAGAGGAAGGAAGGAAACACCATCTCTTCTCCCCAACAGATAATGTCGGGTGCTCTGTGCACAGGGTGATATTATCCATTCATTCCTCTCTTGGGTGTGGGAGTGCGGGTAGGCAGATCATGGCAACGACGGCCTTTGCCAGGGACCTCTCCAAACACGACTCCCGGCCAGCCAGGGCTGACAAAGGATGCAGTTTAAGATGGGCTGGTGGGGCCGGGTGCGGCGGCTCACGTCTGTCATCGCAGCTCTTTGGGAGGTCAAGGCGGGCGGATCACGGTGTCAGGAGTTCGAGACCCTCCTGGCTAACACAGTGAAACCCCGTCTCTACTAAAAATACAAAAAAATGGGCTGGGCGTGGTGGTGGGTGCCTGTAGTCCCAGCTACTTGGGAGGCTGAGGCAGGAGAATGGCTTGAATCCGGAGGGCGGAGCCTGCAGTGAGCCCAGATTGCACCACTGCACTGCAGCCTGAGCGACAGAGCGAGACTCCTTCTCAAAAAAAAAAAAAAATATGTGCTGGTGTCTGTCTCCTTGTGCATCTCCTTGCTTCCGTTTCTGAGAGTCGGCTGAGAAAATGCAAAAAGCAAAATGCAGGGAGATGGTTGCACTGGTTCCCCGGGGTGGCCATCACCAACTATCACACACTGGGGGGCTTTGAAAGATATAATACTTTCCTCTCACTCTTTCAGAGAACAGAAGCCTCCAGCGAAGATGCTGGCAGGGCTGGATCCTGCTGAGGCCCCTCTCCTGGGCTTGGAGATGCCGTCTTCTTCCTGTGTCCTCACAGGTTCGCCCCTCTGTGTGTGTCTGTGTCCTCATCTCCTCCTCTTATGGGATGTCTTAGTCCGTCTCAGGATGCTATCACAGAATACCATAGACTGGGTGGATTGTAAACAACAGACATTGATTCTCCCACGGTCCTGGAGGCTGGAGGTCCGAGATCCAGGTATGGGCAGGGCTGGTTCCTCCTGAGGCCTCTCTCCTGGGCTTGGAGACTTCATCTTCTCCCTGTGTCCTCACAGGGTCATCCCTCTGTGTGTGTCTGTGTCCTCATCTCCTCTTCTGATGAGATGTCTTACTCCGTTTGAGGCTGCTGTCACACAATACCATAGACTGGGTGGATTGTAAACAACAGACATTGATTCTTCCATAGTCCTGGAGTCTGGAAGTCTGAGATCCAGGTGTGGGCAGGGCTTGTTCCTCCTGAGGCCTCTCTCCTGGGCTTGGAGACGCCGTCTTCTCCCTGTGTCCTCACAGCGTCATCCCTCTGTGCGTGTCTGAGTCCTCATCTCCTCTTCTTATGAGAAGTCTTAGTCCATTTCAGGCTGCTATCACAGAATATCATAGGCTGGGTGGCTTAGAAACAACAGACATTGATTCTCCCACAGTCCTGGAGGCTGGACATCTGAGATCAGGGTATGGGCACAGCTGGTTCCTCCTGAGGCCTCTCTCCTGGGCTTGGAGACACCGTCTTCTCCCTGTGTGCTCACAGAGTCGTCCCTCTGTGTGTGTGTCTGTGTCCTCACCTCCCTTCTGTTTTTTTTTGTTTGTTTGTTTCTTTGTTTTGTTTGTTTTTGTTTTTTAAGATGGAGTTTCACTGTTGTCGCTCAGGCTGGAGCGCAATCACGTGATCTTGGCTCACCACAACCTCTGCCTTCTGGGTTCAAGCGATTCTCCTACCTCAGCCTCCTGAGTAGCTGGGATTACAGACACGCCCCACCACGCCCGGCTAACTTTACATTTTTAGTAGAGACGAGGTTTCTGTATGTTGGTCAGGCTGGTCTTGAACTCCCTACCTCAAGTGATCCCCCAGCCTCAGCATCCCAAACTGCTGGGATTACAGGCATGAGCCACCGTGCCCAGCTCATCTCCTCTTCTTAGAAAGACACCAGCCCTATTGCATCAGGGCCCACCCTGCGGATATCATGTTAACTTTCCAAATAAAAGACCATGTTGCAAATCAGGTTACGTTCACCAGAGTCTGGATTTCAACACGCTTTCCAGGGGAGACACCGTTCAGCCCACGGTTTTCAGTTTGTGGAGGATTCCTTTACACTTACAGCCAATTGACTCCCTTTCAAGTGATTCTCCTGCCTCAGCCTCCCTAGTAGCTGGAATTCCAGGCACCCGCCACCACTCCTGGCTAATTTTTTTTTTTTTAGTAGAGAGGGAGTTGCTAAAGCTCCACATCCTGCCATAATACTTTTCTTGAGCAAATCCAAACCCCATCCTCAAATCTTGCTACTTTTCCAAAAAGAAGCATCAAATCGTTGTCTGAAAAAGACATAGCTATTCTTTTGACACTATTTGGTAATTTTTTTTTTCTTTGAGATGGAGTCTCACTCTGAGATTATCGATTTGGCTAAAGTGGACGTAAAACACACCCACCGGGTGTGTGCTGGATAACTCAATCCTTCCTTGCTTGGAATTCCAGGGGATAGTTTTATGGAGCGTGAACTGCGTAACTACACGTGCAGGGTGTTCCCTGGGGGACCCCTGTCTAGAATCTTAGGGATTTTTCTCAAAATGCATTTTCCTTGGGTGTTTTTCCTCAGCTTCTCTGAGCCTGTTAGAGTCAGCCCTGTCTGAACCATTCCCAGCCAGAGGGTATTTTGCAGCTCATAAAGGGCTAATGGGGACCCCGCCCACTCCACTCAGCAGCACCCTAGATCTGGCACCTCCAACACGCAGTACTTTCCATTACACCCGGTTTTATTTCTTATAAACTGTTTATTTTTTCGGCGAGATTGATGCTGTTAATATTAGCTTTCAAAATGACAGATTAGCATCGCCAGTTAATCAGGGCTATGAGCAGATAAATATCTGTAATTCGATCACCAGAGTAACTTCTTTTCCAATAATGAGATTTACAAATGCGAGTGATTAAGTAATTACCTTCCATCCCCACGGATTACCAGCTCCCCAACGCCTCCCCTTACGGATAATTTGGGGTGATTAACGGTAGCTTGGCCTCCTCGGAATGCTTCGGAGCCGAAGCTTGCATTCTTCCTGGGTTCAGAGCACGTCTTGGAGCATTCTTTCCTTCCTACAAGAGCTTGACCCCCCTAGCTGTGCAGACCTGGCTTTCCCGGAGAGTGCAGAAGCAAGCTTGCTCTCCCTTAATTCCTTCTTGTGGACATCACACTTCTATAGAAGAGTCAGGATTGTTGCAGAACAATTTAACATGCCCATTAAGAAGGAAAAGAAACGGGTGTGAGATGGCTCACACTTGTCATCTCAGCACTGTGAGAGGCCGAGGCGGGTGGATTACCTGAGGTCAGGAGTTCAAGACCAGCCTGGCCAACATGGTAAACCCCGTCTCTACTAAAAATACAAAAAAAAAAAAATAGAAAAAAAAAATGAGCTGGGCATGGTGGCGGGCACCTGTCATCCCAGCTACTCGGGAGGCTGAGGCAGGAGAAACGTTTGAACCTGGGAGGCGGAGGTTGCAGTGAGCCGAGATTGCACCACTGCACTCCAGCCTGGGCAACAGAGTGAGACTCCATCTCAAAAAAAAAAAAATGTGGTGTATATACACAATGGAATACTACTCAGCCATGAAAAAGAACAAAATAATGTCATTTGCAGCAACTTGGATGGAGCTGGAGATGACTTTCCCAACTAGAGTAGCTCAGGAACAGAAAAAAAAATACCACGTTTTCATTTATAAGATGCTACGCTCTGGGTACCCAGGGACATATAGTATAGACTAGTGGACATGGGAGACTCAGAAGATGGGAAGACAGGAGCGGACTGAGGCATGAAAAATTACCTCTGGGGTTCAATGTACACTACCCAGTGCACAGGTGCACTAAGAGCCTAGATTTACCAACCATCCATCCAACCAAAAAACATTTAGGCAGGGCGCAGTTTCTCACGCGTATAATCCCAGCACTTTGGGAGGCGGAGGCTGGCAGATCATGAGGTCAGGAGATCGAGACGAGCCTGGTCAACATAGTGAAACCCCATCTCTGTTAAAAACACAAGAAATTAGCCAGGCGTGGTGGCAGGCACCTGTCGTCCCGGCTACTCGGGAGTCTGAGGCAGGAGAATCGCTTGAAGCTGGGCGGCGGAGGGTGCAGTGAGCCAAGATGGTGCCGCTGCACTCCAGCCTGGGTGATGGAGTAAGAACTTGTCTCAAAACAAACAAACAAAAAATTTGTACTCCTGCTGTGATCCCCACGTTGTGTTTTTGCAGTGAGATTTTGGGAAGGAACTGTGAGTCCATTCAACCTCTTTTTCTTTCTTTTTTATAAATTACCCACTATCGGGTATGTCTCTTTTTTTTTTTTTTTAAGACGGAGTCTCGCTCTGTTGCCCAGGCTGGAGTACATTGGTGCGATCTCAGCTCACTACAATTTCCGCCTCCCAGGTTCACGCCATTCTCCTGACTCAGCCTCCCGAGTAGCTGGGACTACGAGCGCTCACCACCATGCCCAGCTAATTTTTGTATTTTTAGTAGAGACGGGTTTCACCATGTTGGCCAGGATGGTCTCGAACTCGTGACCTCAGGTGATCCACCCGCCTCGGCCGCCCAAAGTGCTGGGATGACAGGCGTGAGCCACCATCCCCAGCCTCGGTTGTATCTTTACCAGCAGCATGAAAACAGACTAAGACAATCAATAATCATCAAGGAAAAGCAAATGAAACACACATCGGTCGATTCTGTATGTTTCCCCTTGTGAATAGTGTGGGGATCTTCATCAGAGTGAAGCTGTGTTTTTGATAAACTTTTTGAAAAATATTCAAACAGAAGCAATGATGCCACAGATGAAGAGTCAAAAGGCTGAAGAACAAACCAGCCTTGGTCTCCAACTCTGTGTCTTTGCCTCCCCTAAATCATCATGGAACGTTTGCAGAGAGAGCTCCAGTGGCAGGTGCATGGATCAGAGTATCCCACCAAGCCCATCAAACAGACACAGATGTTGGCCTTCTCACAAACAGAGGTCCCCAGGAGTGCTTGGAAGCCGCTGGGGAAACAGAGTCACTGTGCTCTTCCTCCTAGAAAACCCTCCCCGGAGAAGTCAGTATGGACAGGGCCGGTTGGTGCTGCTACAAGGTAATACCACACGACAGCTCCCTGAGATGAAGCTTCCGACGCCCTCGCCTTTCAAATCCTCCAGCTCAAGCCACAAACGCTGACTTTTTGGAAAGTTCAGACAGCGATGTACCTTGCACCGTGTCCAGACAGACATCCGTCCCCACTTTCCTACAGACATGACGTCCCGGTTCAACACGACCACTGGGGCAGATATCAGCCGTGACGAGCCACCGCCGAGAGCCCCAGTTCTGCGTGTTTCCATCTGGGTAAGGGGCTGCCAGCTCCTGCCCGGCTGCTGATTAATATGAGGCTCCACGTGCCTGGGTGGAGAGGCCGTCCCCGAGCGTCTGAGCTTGTCCCCTGGTTTCCCTGGTAACCGCCTCCAAATGCACCGAGCTGGGCTCTGCTCCTCCTTCCCTGCTGCTGTTGGACCAGGACCAGGCGGGCCATGTGGGTAACTCTGCACCTCACCTGTCAGCACCGGCGGACACACCGTTTGCTCACGCCAGCCACCTGTCCCACCAAGACAATTCATCCGGTGATCACAGGGCCGTGCTAATGCAGTCAGCTCTGGCGACCCTGGGGGAGTCATATCCTGAGATCTGCCAGGGAGTCTCTGATTTTCTTTTTTCTTTCTTTCTTTCTTTTTTTTTTTTTTGAGACCGAGTTTTGCTCTTGTTGTCCAGGCTGGAGTGCATTGGCACGATGTTGGCTGATGGCAAGCTCTTCCTCTCGGGTTCGAGCGATGCTCCTGCCTTAACCTCTGGAGTAGCTGGGATTACAAGCATGCACCACCACGCCTGACTAATTTTTGTATTTTTAGTAGAGACAGGGTTTCTCCATGTTGGTCAGGCTGGTCTTGAACCCCTGACCTTAGGTGATCCACCCACCTTGGCCTCCCAAAGTGCTGGGATGACAGGCATGAGCCATTGTGCGCAGCCAGGATTTTTTATTCCTCTCTCTGCAGCTCCAGCTCTGTAAAACTCTCCAAGTGTGGTTTCAGGAATATGTCTTTAGAAAGATGGAAACTGGTGTTTTTCCTACAGGGGAAGTTACAGCTAAAATAAAGACTAGGAAATCTGGGTGAAAGAATGTTAACTTTTTTTTTTTTTGGAGATGGAGTCTCACTCTGTTCCCAAGCTGGAGTGCAATGGTGCGATCTCAGCTCACTGCAACCTCCGCCTCCAGGGTTCAAGCAATTCTCCTGCCTCAGCCTCATGAGAAGCTGGGATTACAGGCACCCACTACCATGCCCGATCAATTTTGTTTGCATTTTTAGTAGAGACGGGGTTTCTCCATGTTGGTCAGGCTGGTCTGGATTTCCTGACCTTAGGGGATCCACCGCCTCGGCCTCCCAAACTGCTGGGATTACAGGTGTGAGCCACCACGCCTGGCCATTTCTTTCTCTTTTTTTGAGATGAAATGTCACTCTGTTGCCCAGGCTGGAGTTCAGAGGCGTGATATTTGCTCCCTGCAACCTCTGCCTCCCAGGTTCAGGCAATTCTCCAGCCTCAGCCTCCCGATTAGCTGGGACTACAGGTGCCCACAGCTGTGCCTGGCTAATTGTATGTCAGTAAAGACGGGGTTTCACCATGTTGGTCAGGCTGCTCTTGAACTCCTGACCTCAGGTGATCCACCCACCTCAGCCTCCCAAAGTGCTGGGATGACAGGCATGAGCCACCACAACTGGCCCCGATTTCATACTTTCTTTTGGGTCTTTTCTAGTCTGCAAAGTTTTGAGTCAGACATTGGGTTGGTGGAAGTATTCCTGGCGTGAGCTCGTCTTGCAGAATAGTGATGGAAATTCAGCGCCGAACATGAGGGCTGGTGATGTGGGCCCGTTTGAGGCAGAACCCAGGTAACCACACTCCAAATTGGTCTGATTTCAGATTTCATTTGAAAAAATTAGACTCACCGTTTAGCAACCTCTGGGTAAGAAAAATCAAGGTGATTTTTTTTTTTTGACCACATTCCTTTACTTTGACTTCACCCACTGGGACTCCAAAGACCATCTAGCCCTTTCTGACTTTCAATATTAAAAATTCCGCCTCATAAAACGTGGATCCAGCCAGCATGAAAGACTCACATTCCATCCTGAAAGAAAATGCAAAAGCCACACACAGCTCCTCACCTTCTATGCCACAGGAAAGACTGTTCATCTCAAACCTTTTTATCCCACAAATGTGAGCGGCCTCCATTAGCGCCTCTAGAGAAATCCTGGGCTGGAGCCGGGGGACGATTCGTGAATACTTGTATCTCTGTGTTTATGATCGGGAGTGTGCATTGCATTTTGGAAGTTAGACTTCGACAACAGACTCATACAGTGTGCTGGTGTTTCTATCAGGTCATAGAACAAATTTGATTGAGATTCATAATTCTGCCAACCTCACTGCCTGCCTTGATCCTTGGACACCCAGGAGAGAAATTCAGACCGAGTTGCACTGGCCATTTTTCCAGCCAAACGGCTGCTTAATAAATGTGCCCGGCTCATCTCGCAGGAGGTGCCGACGTCAACGTGTGGGCTGGTGTTTTTTGAGGACACCTTTTTCTTTTCTGTATTTCCAGGAAGAGCTTGGAGGATGGACTTTCTGCCATTCTTTCAGCTCATCCTACATTTTCCCCTAAGTATAAATTGGCAGATTGTCTCTAGAAATGAAAGGCTGGAAGGGAAGTCAGAAACCGCCCCACACATAAGGTTACGGTGCTCTTTGCAAATCCTGAGACGCATAATTAAACCATTAACTCAGAGGCCCAAACTTTCATTATTCAACAGCTTTTCCCAGGATCACCAAGTCGGTCCTTAATCATTTTACTAAAAACTTCCCTGCCAAAGTATGAGACTGGGCCTGGCGGATGACTGAGAGTTTCTACGCTTCCTCCATCAGGCTCACTGTGTGACCTTTGATGACACGGGTCTCTGAGGTCCAGATGAAAACTGGCACAAAAGTTTACCATCCACCTTCCTACCTACCTCACAGCCAGGCTGTGTGGGGAAGTTAATTTATGCTCGGAGAGCCCTCAGTACCATGTCAGGCCTTACATAACTGGCTCATCTTTTATTTTTTTCCAATTGGCTGAAGCTGGCACAAGATGAGGCCCTCCCAAGCCTGCTGGACAGCGTGTTCTGTTCACCCAGGGTTTCCCGGATAGGGTTCTGCGTACAGCCAGGTGCTTACAAAGCATGTGGTCTGGTGAAGACCTTTCTGCCCCAAGCAATCCTACTCCAAAGTGTTTTTGTCCTTTTCCTGCTGGAAGACATCTCAAGTTGTCTCATAATAAACCTTGTTCCCAGTGACCCCTGATCCTCTCTCCGGGACGGATAGAGAATCCAGCCACTCACACGTGTTGGAATATGACTCTACCCTTGGTTATCACAGCCTTTGGAGGATTGCAATTTTCCTTTCCTTCTTCTACTTTTACGCAGACTGTCATGTGACCAGCTCATGTACAACAGCCTTAACGTAGCTTCAGGCTACCTTTGCAAAGGCATCCCCCATAAAAAGCAAATTTAGGACTGGGCAGGGTGGTTCATGTAATGCAAGCATTTTATGAGTCCGGAGCGGGTGGATCTCTTGAGGCCAGGAGTTTGAGAGCACCCTGGCCAACATGGTGAAACCCCGTCTCTACTGAAAATATAAAAAATTAGTTGGGTGTGGTGTCGAGTGCCTGTAATCCCAGCTACACAAGAGGCTGAGGCAGGAGAATCACTTGAACCCAGGAGGCAGAGGTTGCAGTGAGCTGAGATTGTGCCAGTGCACTGTAGCCTGGGTGACTGTCAGACTCTGTCTTGAAAGGAAGGAAAGAAGGAAGGAAAGATGGAAGGAAGGAGAGAGGAAGAAAGAAAGAAGAAACAAAGAGAAAGAAAGGAAGGAAGGGAGAAAGAAAGAAAAGAGAGAGAAAGAAAGGAAGAAGAAAGAGAAAGAAAGGAAAAAGAAAGAGAGAGAAAGAAAAGGAAGAAAGAAAACAGAAAGAAAGAAAGGAGAGAGATAAAGAAAGTAAGAGAAAGAGAAAGAAAGGGAAAGAAAGAGAGAAAGACAAAGAAAGGAGAGAGAGAAAAAAGAGAAAGAAAGAAAAAAGAAAGAAGAGAGAAAGAGAAAGAAACAGAAACAGAAAGAAAGAAAAGAGAAAGAAGAAAAGAAAGAAAAGAGACAGAGAGAAATAGAAAAGAGAGAAAGAAAGAAAGAAAAAAGAAAGAAACGAGAGAAAGAGAGAAAGAAAGAAAAGAGAAAGAAGAAAGAAAGAAGAGAGGGAGAAAGAAAAAAGAACAAAGAAGAGAGAGAGAAAGAGAAAAGAAGAAAGAAGAGAGGGAGAAAGAAGGAGAAAAGGAAGAAAGAAAGAGAAAGAAAGGAGAGAAAGAAAGAACAGGCAAATTTAGCAAAACAACAGTTGTATTTGCTTAAGACTAAAAGTAGGGGAGACAATAACAGCCTTCCCGTGGTGCCTATAAGCACAGTGAGAGGGCTTGCAGCGTCCCGGTCGGGGTATGGGTTTGGGGGGAAAACGTTTCCTATGACACAGGCCACAAGATGTGTGACACACACAACAGAATAGTCTTCAGCCTGAAAAAACAAGATGAACCTGGAGAACGTGATGTTGAGGGAAATAAGCCAGGCTCAGACAGACAAATACCGCGTGCTCTCACCTCTACGTGGAATGTAAAAAAGTGTAACCCGAGGCAGGTGGATCACGAGGTCAGGCGTTCGAGACCAGCCTGGCCAACACAGCGAAACACTGTCTCTACTAAAAATAGAAAAATTAGCCGGGTGTGGTGGCAGGTGCCTGTCATCCCAGCTACTCGGGAGGCTGAGGCAAGAGAATTGGTTGAACCCGGGAGGTGGAGGTTGCAGTGAGCTGAGATCAGGCCACTGCACTCCAGCCTGGGTAACAGAGTAAGACTCTGTCTAAAAAGAAAGGAAAAAAGAAAAGAAAAGGAAGAGGAGAGGAGAGGAGATGGGAGGGAAGGGGAGGGGAAGTCAGAGGTGAGGGGAGGGGAGGAGAGGGGAGGGGAGCGGAGGAGAAGAGAGGGGAGGAGAGGGGAGGAGAGGAGAGGAGAGGGGAGGTGAGGGGAGGGGAGGGAAGGGGAGGGGAAGGCAGAGGGGAGGGAGGAGAGGGGAGGGGAAGGCAGAGGGGAGGGTAGGGGAGGGGAGGGGAGGACAGGGGAGGGAGGGGAGGGGAATGGAGGAGAGGGGAGGGAGGAGAGGGGAGGGGAGGGGAAGTCAGAGGTGAGGGGACGGGAGGAGATGGGAGGGGAGGGGAGGGTGGAGAGGGGAGGGGAGGGGAGGAGAGGGGACGGGAGGGGAGGAGAGGGGAGGGGAGGGGAGAGGAGGACAGGGGAGAGAGGGGAGGGGAATGGAGGGGAGTGGAGGGGAGGGGAGGGAGGGGAGGGGAATGGAGGGGAGAGGAGTAGAGGGGAGGGGAGGGGAGGGAGGAGAGGGGAGGGGAGGGAGGAGAGGGGAGGGGAGGGAGGAGAGGGGAGGGGAGGGGACGGAGGAGAGGGGAGGGGAGGGAGCAGAGGGGAGGGGAGGGAGGAGAGGGGAGGGGAGGGAGGGGAGGGGAGGGGAGGGTGGAGAGGGGAGGGGAGAGGGAGGAGATGGGAGGAGGGGGGCAGAAGGGAGGGGAGGGGAGGGGAGGGAGTAGAGGGGAGGGGAGGGGAGGGAGGAGAGGGGAGGGGAGGGGAGGAGAGGGGAAGTGAGGGGAGGGAGGAGAGGGCAGGGGAGGGAGGAGAGGGCAGGGGAGGGGAGGGAGGAGATCGGAGGGGAGAGGGAGGAGAAGGGAGGAGAGGGAGGAGAAGGGAGGGGAGGGGAGGGGAGGGAGGAGACGGGAGGGGAGGGAGGAGAGGGGAGGGGAGGGGAGGAGAGGGGAGGGGAGGGGAGGGGAGGAGAGGGGAGGAGAGGGGAGGGGAGGAAAGGGGAGGGGAGGGGAGGGAGGAGGAGGAGGGGGAGGTGGAGGAGGAGGAAGAAGAGGGAATAAAAGGGGGAAACATTGGTGAAATGATACAAAGTTTCAGTCTGACAGAAAGGATGCATTCTAGTGACAGAAGAAAACATTCTAGCCCAGCATGGTGGCAACAGTTAATAGATGATGTATAATTCAAAACTGATAAAAAACAGATTTTACATGTTTTTTCTAAAAAAAGATTAAGCAGTTGAAGTGACAGATACGTGAATTAACCTGATGTAATTATTCCACAGTGATACATATATCAAAACGTCATCTTGTGCACCTTAAAAATATGCAATTATTAGTTGCCAATTTTATGTAAAATAAAAAGTTTTTAAAAACACACATAGAACATCTTCGTTCCCGAGCTGGAGTTGTTGCCATTTAGCATTAAGTATGTCTCCTAATGGTATCCCTCCCACCTCCCCCCAACCCACAACAGTCCCCAGAGTGTGATGTTCCCCTTCCTGTGTCCATGTGTTCTCATTGTTCAATTCCCATCTATGAGTGAGAACATGTGGTGTTTGGTTTTCTGTCCTTGTGATAGTTTACTGAGACTGATGGTTTCCAATTTCATCCATGTCCCTACAAAGGACATGAACTCATCATTTTTTATGGCTGCATAGTATTCCATGGTGTATATGTGCCACATTTTCTTAATCTAGTCTATCGTTGTTGGATATTTGGGTTGGTTCCAAGTCTTTGCTATTGTGAATACTGCCACAATAGAAGTACGTGTGCATGTGTCTTTATAGCAGCATGATTTATAGTACTTTGGGTATATACCCAGTAATGGGATGGCTGGGTCAACTGGTATTTCTAGTTCTAGATCCCTGAGGAATTGCCACACTGAATTCCACAAGGGTTGAACTAGTTTACAGTCCCATGAACAGGGTAAAAGTGTTCCTATTTCTCCACATCCTCTCCAGCACCTGTCGTTTCCTGACTTTTTAATGATTGCCATTCTAACTGGTGTGAGATGGTATCTAATTGTGGTTTTGATTTGCATTTCTCTGATGGCCAGTGATGATGAGCATTCTTTCATGTGTCTGCTGGCTGCATAAACTCTTAAACGTGTGAGTCGCTTCTCTTGGTACAGAAAACCTTCCTCTTTACCAGCCTTTTCCAAACAGCTCTCTTCATTTCCTGGCAACATCCAATTCCGTATTTGTCATGCACAATCCGTGCATTTCAACGAGGACCATCTTTTTCCCCTAGAATGCCGGTTGTCTTTCTAAAACAGCCCTTCCTTCTGGAATCAGAACCGGTTTTTAAAACATTAATTTCCAATGTTTGCCTTGGGAGAATGTCTTTTGATCAGCACGGCAAATTTCTGCCTGCCAGGCTGAAGTTATCACAGGTGTGGGATATTATTGACCTAATATTGACACGGTTAATAGGCTGAGTAATACCCTCGCCAAGACAGCCTCGGAAAAGACACAGATTTCTGTATTAGAACCCGGAGTCCAATTTTTCCTGTGTATAAAAGCAGGAAGTTCTTTCGCCTGAGGATTAGATGCCCGCTTCAGACTCGGTGGGAGGCGCCTCCTGAAAAAGCAGACCACAGGCTTGTGCACTAACGGGGGACCACACGTGTTGGATCAGGACAGAGCTGGCTTGATCCTCCCCACCGGTTCTGCAGACACAGGAATTACTAGACATAAATAAAACAGGGCAGATCAAAGGTTTGGAAAAGACCCTCCTCCAGAAGAGATTATCCCAGGTCTGCATGAACCTGAATGCGAGCTGAGTAGAAAAGAGCCGGGATGAACAAGCTTTCTCTGCAGAGAGCTCACGAGCACAGCAAGACGCCAGACGGATTTGTTGTGAAAAATGAGCACGGGTGCCTTTAGCACAGATGGTTCCCTTTCCATCGTGGTGCCTCCAACAGACGGAACACAACCAGGGACTTCTTTCCAAACGTTAAAAAGAGTTCGGATGATTTTTTCTGGCCGGGTGCGGTGGCTCACGCCTGTCATCTCAGCACTTCAGGAGGACGAGACGGGTGGATCACGACGTTAGGAGTTCGAGACCAGCCTGGCCAACATGGTGAAACCCCCGTCTCTACAACAAAATACAAAAATTAGCCGGGTGTGGCGGTGTGGCACCTGTAATCCCAGCTACTCGGAAGGCTGAGGCAGGAGAACTGCTTGAACCCGGGAGGCAGAGGTTGCAGTGAGCCAATATCGTGACACTGGACTCCAGCCAGGGTGACAAGAGAAAGACTCTGTCTCAGAATAAATAAATTAATTAATTAATTAATTAATTAATTAATAAAAAGAGTTCAAGCGAATTTAAAGACGTATTTTACGGTTGCCCAAAACACAGGGCATGGTTCGTAAGGGAGAAATGTCCTACCTTGATGGAAGGACTAGCCGACAAGAAAGAAATGAAAGCGTAGGCTGCAGATTCTGATAGAAGGGAAAATACGGACTGTGTTTTTAATTGACTGTTGAATTCAGAGTCGGATATTATGTTATTTTTGAGACGGAGTCTCACTCTGTTTCCCAGCCTGGAGTGCAATGGCGCCTTCTCAGCTCACTGCAAGCTCCGCCTCCTGGGTTCACACCATTCTCCTGCATCAGCCTCCCGAGGAGCTGGGTTTCTAGGCAGCAGCCATTGCGACTGGCTAATTTTTGTATCTTTAGTAGAGATGGGGTTTTGCAAAGTTGGTCATGCTGGTCTCGAACTCCTGACCCCACGTGATCCACCTGCCTTGGCCTCCCAAAGTGCTGAAATCGCAGACGTGGACCACCGCACTCCCAGCCCTGAAAAGGTGAAGATGCAAATTATACCAGCCCTGTTTCCACTTAGCTGTGACAATCACACAACACTTTTTTGTCTCTATTAGTCTCTGTCTTATTCTCTAGTTAATGACTATGAAAACAATTACGCTTTTTTTCTTTGTACTATGTAAGATTTTTAAAAAATGTTATTTTAAGCTCTGGGGTACAAGGCACAGTAGCTCACGCCTGTTATCACAGCACTTTGGGAGGCCGAGGCAGGCGGATCATGAGGTCAGGAGATCGAGACCATCCTGGCTGACACGGTGAAACCCTATCTCTCCTAAAAACACAAAAATTAGCCGGGTGCGGTGACAGGCATCTGTAGTCCCAGCTACTCAGGAGGCTGAGGAAGGAGAATGGCGTGAACCTGGGAGGTGGAGCTTGCAGTGAGCTGAGATCGCGCCACTGCGCACCAGGCTGGAAAACAGAGTGAGACTCCATCTTAAAAAAAAAGAAAAAATAATTAAGCTCTCGGGTATGGGGGAAGGGTGGGCAAGTTTGCTACATAGGTAAACACATGTCATGGTGGTCTGCTGCACCTGTCAAACTGTCGCCTATGTATTAAGCTCACGATGCATTAGTTATTTTTCCTGTTGCTCTCCCTCCCACCCCTCCACCCCTGGAAGGCCCCAGTGTGTGATGTTCCCCTCTCTGTGTCCATGTGTTCTGATGGTTCAGCTCCCAATTATGCGAGAGAACATGCAGTACTTGGTTTTCTGATCCAGTGTTTGTTTGCTGAGGATAATGGCTTCCAGCTCCATCGACGTCCCTGCAAAGGACATGATCTCATGGGTGAATATATTCTTTTCATCTCCCAATTTTCCTAGAAAAACAGAGCATACTGCTATACCCAAGTTCATAGCGGCATGACTCACAACAGTTCAAACGTGGAAGCAACCGAGGCGCCCATCAGTGGATGAACAGGTAAACAGAATTTGCTCTGGGAACACAATGCAATACTATACAGCCAGGAAAAGGAATGAGGGTCAGACGCAGGATGCAGCGTGGATGAACCTTGAAGACCTCAGGCCCAGTGACAGAAGAGACACACAATGGAATACTATACAACCAGGAAAAAGAATCAGGGTCAGAAGCAGGCTGCAGCATAGCTGAAACTTGAAGACACCAGGCACAGTGAGAGAAGGGACACACAGTGGAATACCATATGGCCAGGAAAAGGAATGAGGGTCAGATGCAGGCTGCAGTGTGAATGAACCTCGAAGACCTCAGGCCCAGTGAGAGAAGAGACACAATGGAATACCATACAGCCAGGAAAAGGAAAGAGGGTCAGACGTAGGCTGCAGCATGGGTGAACCTTGAAGACATCAGGCCCAGTGGGAGAAGAGACACACAGTGGAATACTATACGGCCAGCAAAAATGAATGAGGGTCAGATGCAGGCTGCAGGGTGAATGAACATGGAAGTTCTCAGGCCCAGTGAGAGAAGAGAGACACAATGGAATACCATACAGCCAGGAAAAGGAAAGAGGGTCAGACGTAGGCTGCAGCATGGGTGAACCTTGAAGACATCAGGCCCAATGGGAGAAGAGACACACAGTGGAATACTATACAGCCAGGAAAAGGAATGAGGATCAGATGCAGGCTGCAGTGTGAATGAAGCTGGAAGAACTCAGGCCCAGTGAGAGAAGAGACACACAATGGAATACCATACGGCCAGGAAAAGGAATGAGGGTCAGACGCAGCCTGCGGCATGGATGAACATTGAAGACATCAGACCCAGTAAGAGAAGAGACACACAATGGAATACTATACAGCCAGGAAAAGGAATGAGGGTTAGACGCAGGCTGCGGCATGGGTGAAACTTGAAGGCATCAGGCCCAGTGGGAGAAGAGACACAAAATGGAATACCATACAGCCAGGAAAAGGAATGAGGGTCAGACGCAGGATGCGGCATGGGTGAACCTTGAAGACATCAGGCCCAGTGGCAGAAGAGACACACAACGGAATACCACACAGCCAGGAAAAGGAATGAGGGTCAGATGCAGGCTGCGGCGTGGGTGAACCTTGAAGACATCAGGCCCAGTGGCAGAAGAGACACACAACAGAATACCATACAGTCAGGAAAAGGAATGAGGGTCAGACGCAGGCTGCGGCATGGGTGAACCTTGAAGACATCAGGCCCAGTGGGAGAAGAGACACACAACGGAATACCATACAGCCAGGAAAAGGAATGAGGGTCAGATGCAGGCTGCAGTGTGAATGAACCTGGAAGATCTCAGGCCCAGTGAGAGAAGAGAAACACAGGGGAATACTATACAGCCAGGAAAAGGAATGAAGGTCAGATGCAGGCTGCAGTGTGAATGAACCTGGGAGACATCAGGCCCAGTAAGAGAAGAGACACACAATGGAATACTATATGGCCAGGAAAAGGAATGAGAGTCAGATGCAGGCTGCAGTGTGAATGAAAGTTGAAGACATCAGGCCCAGTGAGAGAAGAGACACACAATGGAATACTACACAGCCAGGAAAAGGAATGAGGGTCAGACACAGGCTGCAGTGTGAGTGAACCTGGAAGACATCAGGCCCAGTAAGAGAAGAGACACACAATGGAACACTATACAGCCAGGAAAAAGAATGAGGGTCAGACACAAGCTGCAGTGTGAATGAACCTTGAAGACATCAGGCCCAGTGAGAGAAGAGACACAAAATGGAATACTATACAGCCAGGAAAAGAAATGAGGGTCAGATGCAGGCTGCAGCATGAATGAACCTTGAATACATCAGGCCCAGTAAGAGAAGAGACACAAAATGGAATACTACACAGCCAGGAAAAGGAATACGGGTCAGACGCAGGCTGCGGCATGGGTGAACCTTGAAGACCTCAGGCCCAGTGAGAGAAGAGACACACAATGGAATACTATACAGCCAGGAAAAGGAATGAGGGTCAGACACAGTCTGCGGCATGGGTGAAACTTGAAGGCATCACGCCCAGTGAGAAAGAAGAGACACAAAATGGAATACTATACATCCAGGAAAAGGAATGAGGGTCAGACACAGGTTGCAGTGTGGATGAACATTGAAGACACCAGGCCCAGTGACAGAAGAGACACACAATGGAATACTATACAGCCAGGAAAAGGAATGAGGTTCAGATGCAGGCTGCGGCATGGATGAACCTTTAAGACATCAGGCCCGGTGGGAGAAGAGACACACAATGGAATACTATATGGCCAGCAAAAACGAATGAGGGTCAGATGCAGGCTGCAGTGTGAATGAACCTGGAAGATCTCAGGCCCAGTGAAGCAAGAGACACGCAATGGAATACCACACAGCCAGGAAAAGGAATGAGGGTTAGACGCAGGCTGCAGCATGGGTGAACCGTGAAGACATCAGGCCCAGTGGGAGAAGAGACACACAATGGAATACCACATAGCTAGGAAAAGGAATGAGGGTCAGACGCAGGCTGAGGCATGGGTGAACTTTGAAGACATCAGACCCAGTGGGAGAAGAGACACACAATGGAATACTATACAGCCAGGAAAAGGAATGAGGGTCAGATGCAGGCTGCAGTGTGAATGAACCTTGAAGACATCAGGCCCAGTAAGAGAATAGACACTCAATGGAATACTATACAGCCAGGAAAAGGAATGAGGGTCAGACGCAGGCTGCGGCATGGGTGAACTGTGAAGACATCAGGCCCAGTCGGAGAAGAGACACACAATGGAATACCATATAGCCAGGAAAAGGAATGAGGGTCAGATGCAGGCTGCGGCATGGGTGAAGCTTGAAGACATCAGGCCCAGTGGTAGAAGAGACACACAATGGAATACTATACAGCCAGGAAAAGGAATGAGGGTCAGACGCAGGCTGCGGCATGGGTGAACCTTCAAGACATCAGGCCCAGTGGGAAAAGAGACACACAATGGAATACCATACAGCCAGGAAAAGGAATGAGGGTCAGATGCAGGCTGCGGCATGGGTGAACCTTGAAGGCGTCAGGCCCAGTGGGAGAAGAGACACACAATGGAATACCATACAGCCAGGAAAAGGAATGAGGGTCAGATGCAGGCTGCAGTGTGAATGAACCTGGAAGATCTCAGGCCCAGTGAGAGAAGAGACACACAGTGGAATACTATACAGCCAGGAAAAGGAATGAGGGTCAGATGCAGGCTGCAGTGTGAATGAACCTGGAAGATCTCAGGTCTAGTGAGAGAAGAGACACACAGTGGAATACTATACAGCCAGGAAAAGGAATGAGGGTCAGATGCAGGCTGCAGTGTGAATGAACCTGGAAGATCTCAGGTCTAGTGAGAGAAGAGACACACAGTGGAATACTATACAGCCAGGAAAAGGAATGAGGGTCAGATGCAGGCTGCAGTGTGAATGAACCTGGAAGACATCAGGCCCAGTAAGAGAAGAGACACACAGTGGAATACTATATGGCCAGGAAAAGGAATGAGAGTCAGATGCAGGCTGCAGTGTGAATGAACCTTGAAGACATCAGGCCCAGTGTGAGAAGAGACACATAATTGAATACTACACAGCCAGGAAAAGGAATGAGGGTCAGATGCAGGCTGCAGCGTGGATGAACTTTCAAGACCTCAGGCCTAGTGAGAGAAGAGACACACAATGGAATACTACACAGCCAGGAAAAGGAATGAGGGTCAGACACAGGCTGCAATGTGAGTGAACCTGGAAGACATCAGGCCCAGTAAGAGAAGAGACACACAATGGAATACTATACAGCCAGGAAAAAGAATGACGGTCAGACGCAGGCTGCAGTGTGAATGAACCTTGAAGACATCATGCCCAGTGAGAGAAGAGACAGAAAATGGAATAGTATATAGCCAGGAATAGTAATGAGGGTCAGATGCAGGCTGCAGCATGAGTGAACCTTGAATACATCAGGCCCAGTGAGAGAAGAGACACAAATTGAATACTACACAGCCAGGAAAAGGAATGAGGGTCAGACGCAGACTGCGGCATGGGTGAATCTTGAAGACATCAGGCCCGGTGGGAGAAGAGACACACAATGGAATAGTATATGGCCAGCAAAAACGAATGAGGGTCAGATTCAGGCTGCAGTGTGAATGAACCTGGATGATCTCAGGCCCAGTGAAGGAAGAGACACACAATGGAATACCATACAGCCAGGAAAAGGAATGAGGGTCAGACGCAGGCTGTGGCATGGGTGAACCTTGAGGACATCAGGCCCAGTGAGAGAAGCCAGACTGGAGAGACCCCATAGTGTATGACTCCACTTATCTAAAATGTCTGGAACAGGCAAAGATTTCATAGAGACAGAAACTAGAAATATGGGTGGCAGAGGCTGGGGGGTGAAATGGGGAATTGGTGTTTCATGGGGAGAGAGTTTCTGTTTGGGATGATGAAAACATTCTGGAGGTGGTTAGTGACAATTCTTGCACAATTATTTGAATGTACTGTTTTTTTTTTTTTTGAGGGGTATAGAGTTTTGATCTTTTTCCCCAGGCTGGAGTGCAATGGCGCGATCTCAGCTCTCTGCAACCTCCGCCTCCCGGGTTCAAGTGATTCTCCTTCCTCAGCCTCCTGAGTAGCTGGGAGTACAGGCACCTGCCACCAGGCCCAGCTAATTTTTTGTATTTTTAGTAGAGACAGGATTTCACCATGTTGGCCAGGCTGATCTCGATCTTCTGATCTCTGGTGATCCACACACCTCGGCCTCCCAAAGTGTTGGGATTACAGGCACGCAGCACAACACCCAGCTCATTTTTGTATTATTAGTAGAGACGGGGTTTTGCCATGTTGACCAGGCTGGTCTTGAACTCCCAACCTCAGGTGATCCACTTGCCTAGCCCTCCCAAAGTGCTGGGATTACAGGCGTGAGCCACCATGCCTCGCTGAATTGTACTCTTTAAAATGGCTAAAATGGTAGACATTATATTATGTGTGCTCCCCCACAATTAAAAAAATATATATTGCTATGGACAGGAAAAGAAGCTTTCTTTTGAGGAAAAGGGTACATTCAGTTGGCAACAATGAACATTGCACAATATTTAATTTTTTTTCTTTTTTTTTGAGATAGAGTCTCACTCTTTTTGCCCAGGCTGGAGTGCAGTGGCGCAATCTCAGTTTACTGCAACCTCTGCCTCCCGGGTTCAAGTGATTCTCCTGCCTCAGCCTTCCGAGTACCTGGGATTACAGGCATGTGCCACTACGCCTGGCTAAATTTTGTATTATTAGTAGAGACGGGGTTTTGCCATTTTGGCCAGGCTGGTCCTGAACTCCTGACCTCATGTGATCCACCCACCTTGGCCTCCCAGAGTGCTGGGATTACAGGCACACACCACCACACCCGGCTAATTTTTGTATTATTAGTAGAGACAGGGTTTTGCCATGTTGACCAGGCTGGTCTTGAACTCCCAACCTCAGGTGATCCACCAGCCTTGCCCTCCCAATGTGCTGAGATTACAGGCATAAGCCACCGCACCTGGCCAAATTATACTCTTTAAAATGGCAAAAATTGCAGAGATTATATTATGTGTGCTCTACCACAATTTTTAAAAAGTATATATTGCTATAGACAGGAAAAGAAGCTTTCTTTCGAGGAAAGGGGTACATTCGGTTGGCAACAATGAACATTGCAGAATATTTAATTTTTTTTCTTTTTTTTTTTTTGAGATGGAGTCTCGCTCTTGTTCCCCAGGCTGGAGTGCAGTGGCGCAATCTTGGCACACCGCAACCTCCACTTCCTGGGTTCAAGCAACGTCCCTACCTCAGCCTTCCGAGTAGCTGAGACTACAGGTGTGCACCACCGTGCCCGGCTAATTTTTTGTATTTTTGTAAAGACAGGGTTTCACAATGTGGGACAGGATGGTCTCAATCTCCTGACCTCCTGATCAGCCTGCCTCAGCCTCCCAATGTGCTGGGAATACAGATGTGAACCACCGTGCCCAGCCAAATTGTACTCTTATTTACAATGACAAAAATGGCAGAGATTATATTATGTGTGCTCTACAATGATCTTAAAAAATTTTATTACTATACACAGGAAAAAGAATGCTTTCTTTTGTGGAAAAGGGTGCGTTTGGTTGGCAACAATGAACATTGCACAGAATTAAATTTTAAAAATGCAAAAAGTTGTTCTCAGCAGGGTACAGTGGCTCACACCTGGATTCACAGCTACTTGAGAGGCTGAGGTAGGAGGATCCGTTTAGCCCAGGAAGTGGAGGCTGCAGTGAGGTGTGATCACGCCACTGCACTCCAGCTTGGGCAAAAAGACAAGATCTTGTCTTGGCTAGGCGCGTTGGCTCACGCCTGTCATCCCAGGATTTTGGGAGGCAGAGGCGGGCGGATCACGAGGTCAGGAGATCGAGACCATCCTGGCTAATACGGTGAAACTCCGTCCCTACTAAAAATACAAAAAATTAGCCGGGTGCGGTGTTGGGTGCCTGTAGTCCCAGCTACTTGGGAGGCTGAGGCAGGAGAATGGCGTGAACCTGGGTGGCGGAACTTGCAGTGAGTGGAGATTGCGCCACTGCACTCCAGCCTGGGCGACAGAGGAAGACTCCATCTCAAAAAAAAAAAAAAAAGAGAAGACCCTGTCTCTAAAAAACACAAGAAAACAACAACCACAACAAGACACAAAAGAGTGGTCTCAAGAAGAAGAAAAACAGTTAAAATGGTGCATATGACATTATACGTATTTTGCCATAATGAAAAAGAATGGTGTAGGGAAGAGCAGAATCTTTTAGAAAGTAATCCTGGGGTTAAGCACTTCACAAAAACAAGAGGAAAGCAAGCTCTCAAGCTATCGAGTTAGAAAAAGCTTTGCTGGGCGTGGTGGCTCACACCTGTAATTTCAGCATTTTGGGAAACCGAGGAAGGTGGATTACATGAGATCAGGAGTTCGAGACCAGACTGGCCAACATGGTGAAACCCCGCCTCTACTAAAAATACAAAAATTAGCTGGTCATGGTGGTGCACGCCTGTAATCCCAGCTACTTGGGAGGCTGAGGCAGGAGGATTACTTGAACCCAGGAGGTGGAGGTTACAGTGAGGTGAGATGCTGAGATCTCTTAAGATATCTTTTTGGCTGGGTGCGGTGGCTTACGGCTGTAATCCCAGCACTTTGGGAGGCTGAGGGGGGCAGATCACCAGAGATCGGGAGTTCGAGATCAGCCTGGCCAACATGGTGAAACCCCTCTCTACTAAAAAATAGAAAAATCAGCCAGGCATGCTGGCACATGCCTGTAATCCCAGCTACTCGGCATGCCGAGGCAGAAAAATCAGTTGAACCTGGGAGATGGAAGTTGCAGTGAGCCGAGATCACGCCACTGCACTCCAGGCTGGGCGACAGAGCAAGACTCCATCTCAAAAACAACAGCAACAAAATACCCGTAGTTTGGGAGGCCGAGGCAGGTGGATCACCTGAGGTTAGAAGTTCGAGACCATCCTGGCCAAAATGGTGAGACTGCGTCTTTACTAAAACTACAAAAATTAGCCAGGCGTGGTGGCAGGCACCTGTAATTCCAGCTACTCAGGAAGCTGAGGCAGGAGAATCACTTGAACCCAGGAGGCGGAGGTTGTAGTGAGCCGAGATCACGCCACTGCACTCCAGCCTGGGTGACAGAGTGAGATGCTGTTTCAAAAGAGAAAAGAGAGAGAGAGAAATAGAGGATAGAAAAATAGAAATGAAACAAAGAATGATATAGAAAAGACAAAATAAAACACGACTAATATGGCGAAGAGCCCAAGAAGACGATAGGGGGCGTGAAAGAACAAAAAAACCAAAAAATAAAAAACAAATTGCAGAAAATTGTGCAGAGATCAAAATTTGAAGTTGAAGAAAGAATAGACATAGAGAATTAACCCAGAATAAATTAAAAGAATGCAAGACCACCAAATCATCAAATAAAGTGAGACGCAACTTCTAGCAACTGTAAAATTATAAAACCAGTATTTCCCTGAATTTATCAATAACCAGTAACAATGGAAAATAAGGCGATGCTCATGAGTGACTATTTTTATTTTTTGAGACAGAGTCTCGCTGTTGCCCAGGCTGGAGTGCAATGGCGCGATCTCAGCTCACTGCAACCTCGGCCTCCCGGGTTCAAGCGATTCTCCTGCCTCATCTTCCCAAGTAGCTGGGATGACAGTCGCCCGCCACCACACCATGCTAGTGTTTGTATTATTAGAAGAGACGAAGTATCACCATGTTGGCCAGGCTGGTCTCCAACTCCTGACCTCAGGCGATCTGCCCTCCTCGGCCTCCCAAAGTGCTGGGATGACAGGCGTGAGCCATGGCGCCCGGCCTCATTTCAGAGTTTGAGCCACGGCGCCCGGCCTCATTTCAGAGTTTGCTTTCAGATGCGCCATATAAAGAATTCATCAGGCACTCCTTAGCGTGGAAAGCAGCAGTAACATGTAAATTATACTCACAGGATTTTTCCCACTTCAACACATCCAGAAGTTGAAAGGAAGAGATAAACGGACATTTCAAAGCTGAGTCTCTAACAACAACTAAAACCTGTTCGGTGGGGCTTGATTTGGCAAGAGTAAATGAACTCGAATCAAATTCAATTACCCTGTGTACATTAACCATAATGCGTGCTTAACATTTTACAAAAAGATCTGATTTTCTGGTACTTGTTTATTTTTAACCGCAATAAAATCAAAATTTGGTGGAAAACATTTAACGTGTGTTTTCTGTGGCACTCATGTGCTGTGCAATTGTGCTATTATTTAAAAAAAGGAAAAGAAAAAAAGTGACCGGGTGCGGTGACTCACGCCTGTAATATCAGCACGTTGGGAGGCCAGGCGGGTGGATCACTTGAGGTCAGAAGTTTGAGACCAGCCTCGGCAACATGGTGAAACCCTGTCTGTACCAAGAAAAAAATTATCTGGATGTGGTATGTATGCCTATAGTCCCAGCTACTTGGGAGGCTGAGGAAGGAGGATGGCTTGAGCCCAGAAGTTGGAGGCTGCAGTGAGCTGAGATTGCACCACTGCACTCCAGCCTGGGCAACAGAGCAAGATATTGTCTCAAAAACAAACAAAACAAAACACAAACACTAAAAAAACAGATTGAGAATCCTTGGCCCCCAACTCTTACCAGCTCAGTCACAATTGCAAACCAGAGGCCTGGCACGGTGGCTCACGCCTGTAATCCCAGCACTTTGGGAGGCCAAGGCGGGCGGATCACCTGAGGTCAGGAGTTCGAGACCAGCCTGACCATCATGGTGAAAGCCCGTCTCTACTAAAATACAAAAATTAGCTGGGCGTGGTGGCACGTACCTGTAATCCCAGCAATTTGGGAGGCCGAGGTGGGCGGATCACCAGAGGTGAGGAGTTCCAGACCAGCCTGACCATCATGGCGAAACCCCATGTCTTCTAAAATACAAAAATTAGCCAGGCGTGGTGGCACATGCCTGTAATCCCAGCACTTTGGGAAGCCGAGGCAGGCGGATCACCAGAGGTCAGAAGTTCGAGACCAACCTGACCATCATGGTGAAAGCACGTCTCTACTAAAAATACAAAAATTAGCCGGGCATGGTGGCAGGTGCCTGTAATCCCAGCTACTTGGGAGGCAGAGGCAGGAGTATCGCTTGAACCTGGGAGGCGGAGGTTGCAGTGAGCTGAGATTGTACCACTGCACTCCAGCCTGGGCAACAGATCAAGACTGAGTCTCAAAAAGAAACGAAACAAAACGCTAACCTAAAAAACTGGATTGAGATTCTTCAGCCGCCACCTCTTACCAAATCAGTCAAAATTGCAAACCAGAATGTATTCAACTGCTTTGAATACCGAGGATAGATGTCATTTCATCTATGACCCTGTGTGCAGCAGGAAAGCAATATTGCCCACCTGCATTATCAAATTGGGCTCATTCAGCTAATTAAACCTATCAGCAAGATATGCAAACTGGAGGCTGGGCATGGTGGCTCACACCTGTAATCCCAGCACTTTGGGAGGCCGAAGCAGGCAGATTACTTGAGGTCAGGAGTTTGAGACCAACGTGGCCAGCATGGTAAAACCTGGTCTGTACTAAAAAAAAAAAAAAAAAAAAAAAAAAATTAGGCGGGTGTGGTGGTGGGCACCTGTAATGCCAGCTACTCAGGAGGCTGAAGCCAGAGAACCGTATTTATGAGGCAGAGTTTGCAGCAAGCCGAGATCAAGCCACGGCACTCCAGCCTGGGTGACAGAGTGAGGCACCATCTCAAAAAAACAAAAGATATGCAAACTGGAATAACCAGGCTATATTATTCAAGGGATACTTTGCTATGAGAATTTCTTAGTCAGCAGGAAAAATCATAATTTCTTGCCTTGTCTGAGGTATGAGTACTTGCATCTGGGGTACATGTGACTTAAGAATTTGGAAAAATTGCACTTGGCGCGGTGGCTCATGCCTGTAATCCCAGCAATTTGGGAGGCCAAGGCGGGTGGATCACCTGAGGTCAGGAGTTCAAGACCAGCCTGGCCAACATGGCTAAACCTGGTCTCGACCAAAAAAACAAAAATTTGCTGGGCGTGGTGGCAGGCGCCTGTAATCCCATCTACTCGGGAGGCTGAGGCAGAAGAACTGCTTGAACCCGGGAGGCAGATGTTGCAGTGAGCTGAGATCACGCCACTGCACTCAAGCCTGGGCAACAGAGCAAGACTTTGTCTCAAAAAAAAAAAAAATTGGAGCAGTTTGAAAGCTAAAGTGTGGGCTTTCCTCATCTTCTTCATCAAATGTTATTTCCATGTCTTTTTTCTTTTTTTGAGACAGAGTCTCCCTCTGTTACCCAGGCAGGAGTGCACTGGTGCAATCTCAGCTCACTGCAGCGTCAACCTCCTGGGCTCAAGCAATTCTCCCATCTCGTCCTCCCGTGTAGCTGGGATAACAGACATGCACCAAAACGCTGTTTGCATCTTCTCAGCATTTAGGAGAGCTTCGCATCACATACCCAGACCTAGAGAATGAATTCAAGAAATTCTTTTTTTTTTTTTTGAGACAGAATCTCATTCTGTTCGCCCAGGCTGGAGTGCACTGACCCGATCTCAGCTCACTGCAAGCTCCACTTCCCGCGTTCAAGCTATCCTCATGCCTCAGGCTCCCAAGCAACTGGGATTGCAGGCACCTGCCACCACGCCTGGCTAATTTTTGTATTTTTAGTAGAGACGAGGTTTCACCATGTTGGCCAGGCTGGTCTTGAACTCCCAAACTCAGGTGATCCATCCGTCTCAGCCTCACAAAGTGCTGGGATGACAGTCCTGAGCCACCGCACACCCGGTCCAAGCAACCGATTTAGATAAAGTTTCCCCCGGCTCTCATTCTCTCTGACCCTGTTTTAGTTCTTTATTTTTGTTTTCTTGCCGTCCTAGAGTGGGAAACACTGATTTAAGCACCCATCTTTTCAACTGTTACAGAGTTGTCAGGTATTTAACGAAACAATTAATGTATCCCGTATTTGCCAATGAGAACATATTGTACAAATATAGACAAAGTGTCATAATTTACATCCCTCGTTTCAAGTAGACACACGATGAATTTTTCATATCCTCTCAGCTTTGAACTCTGTTATTACGGCTGGAAACAATGATTTGTATTCTTCTCTGAAGTCTGTTTTCTGACAGCACCAGTCAGATATTTAGAAGATGGCTGGTTTTGACAATTTCATGGGGATCGTCCTAAAACTGTTTTTTTTTTTTTAATTTTTCTCTCCCACTGTGGGTGAGGTCACGATGGACGCTGTATGACTATAAATTGTCTAATTTACATTGTGTTGATCATATATTTTATTTTATTATTATTATTTTTTGATCATATATTTTAGAGATGGAGTTTTGCTCTGGTCGCCCAGGCTGGAGGGCAGTAGCACGAGCTCAGCTCACTGCAACCTCCACCTCCCGGGTCCGAGCGATTCTCCTGCCTCAGCCTCCCGAGTAGCTGGGATTACAGGCACCTGCCACCATGCCTAGCTCACTGCAACCTCCGCCTCCCGGGTTCAAGCGATTCTCCTGCTTCAGCCTCACAAGTAGCTGGGATTACAGGCACCCTCCACCATGCCTGGCTAATTTTTGTATTTTTAGTTGAGACGGGGTTTCACCATGTTGGTCAGGCTGGTCTTGAACTCCTGACCTCAGGTGAGCCACCTGCCTCGCCTCCCAAAGTGCTGGGATTACAGGCGTGCGCCACCGTGCCCAGGCTGTGGTGTCATCTTTCTTTCTTTCTTTTCTTTCTTTCCTTTCTTTTCTTTCTTTCTTTCTTTTCTTTCTTTCCTTTCTTTTCTTTCTTTCTTTTCTCCTGTGCTCCTGCTGTGTTACAGGAGACATCGTCTGTCTCCTGGCTGTCCCACCTTCCACACTCACGTCCCACTGATCACCTGAGCGTGCCCCACCAATGGTGAATGCTTCAGACTCCGTCACAATCCAGGCCTGTGAAAGCAGGGGTCCCCGGGTCACCTCGGTGTGGGCACCTGGCAATGAGAGAGAGGGATACTGGGGGGGGGGGTCCCCTGACATCACAACATATGGCTGGATCGGCTGTGAAAGTTGTGAGAAGTGGAAAATGTTGAGCAACATTTAATATATATGCATATACCTATATTTTAATTAAATATTTACTAATTAATATTTAATTATTAATATTAAATATTCGTGGTTATTATTTGATATTAATTAAATATTTAATTAAAATATAAACATGCATATATCTATATATCCATATATTTGCATATATCCAAATATTTGTATATGCATATATAGCTATGCATATATATCTATGCAATAGATAAGCATCTATATGCATATTGCAATATATGCAATATAATATAGAAATATAAATCAATAGAAATATTGATTAAATATTGATTAAATATAAATTAAATATTTAACCAATATTTAATTTATTTAACATCACTTAATAGTTATATAATATAGTATATATAATATTACATAATATAGTATATATATTACATATAATATATTATATGTAATATTATATATACTATATAATATATATAATATTATATATACTATATAATATATATAATATTATATATATTATGTATTTAATATTATATATAATATATAATGTATAATATTATATATATTATATATTATATATTATATATATTAAATATTTAATATTATATATAATATATAATATTTATTATATATAATATTATTACATATAAATTAAATATTTAATTTATATTTAATAATTATTATTTCATATTTAATGATAACAATAATAATGTTTGATAATATTGACGAGCACCGACGAGGGTTGATGGACATGGTTGCAGGTAAAAAGACGCAGGATTCATCCACGTGGCAGCGACTCATGCCTGTGAGTACTTTGTGAGGCTGAGACAGGAGGATGGCTTGAGGCCAGAAGTTCGAGACCAGCCTGGGCAATATGGTGAGATTCCCCCCTCCGCTAACTCTACAAAAAATAAAAAAAAACAGAAAGAGGCAAGATTCATGAAGCAGGGAGGGAGGGCTCTGTGATGTTCCAATGGCCTCAGCAATTCTGTGTTGAGCATTTGCAAGGAGAAGGGATTGTCAGTCAGTAGCTCGAACTATAGGGCAGAGGAGATGCATGCTTCCCTGAGGATGTCTTTATGTTCTTTTTTATTTTTTATTTTATCAGTATTCTTATTATTATTATTTTGAAATGGAGTCTCGCTTTGTCACCCAGGCTGGAGTGCAGTGGCACAATCTCAGCTCACTGCAACATCCACCTCCCGGGTTCAAGCAATTCTCCTGCCTCAGCCTCCCAAGTACCTGCGACTACAGGCCCCCAACACCATGTCCAGCTAATTCTTATTTTTTTTTTCTTTTTTTGAGATGGAGTCTCACTCTGTTGCCCAGGATGGAGTGCAGTGGTGCAATCTTGGCTCACTACAACTTCCGCCTCCTGGGTTCACACCATTCTCCTGCCTCAGCCTCCTGAATAGCTGAGACTACAGGCACCTGCCACCACACCCGGCTAATTTTTGTATTTTTAGTACAGACGGGATTTCACCATGTTAACCAGGATGATCTTGATTTCCTGACCTCTTGATCCGCTTGCCTCGGCCTCCCAAAGTGCTGAGATTACAGGCGTGATCCAACGCGCCCGGCCTAATTCTTGTATTTTTAGTAGACACAGAATTTCACCATGTTGGCCAGGCTGGTCTTGAACTCCTGACCTCAGGTGATACGTTGGTCTCCTCCTGCCAAAGTGCTGGGATCACAGGCGTGAGCCACCGTGCCTGGCCAGACGTCCTTACGTTCTAAAGATCTGCTGTGCAGTGCCATGCCTACAGCCAGCAATATTGTCTCCTGCACTTAAAAATTTGCTAGGACAGGAGAGCTCACGGACACTCCTTAAAATAATGAGAATAGAAGTACCATTACATCCAGCAATTTCACGACTGGGTATCTACCAAAGGAAAAGCTGTCGTTATGTAGAAAAGACACTTGCACAGGCACATTTATAGAAGCACAGTTTGCAACTGCAAAATCATGGAACCAGCCCCAAGACTCATCCAGCAACGAGTGGATAAAAAAATGCGGTACATGTCGGGAGTGGTGACTCACCCCTGTAATCCCAGCACTTTGGGAGGCTGAGGTGGGGGGATCACGAGGTCAGGAGTTCAAGACCAGCCTAACCAATATGGTGAAACAGCATCTCTGCTAAAAATACAAAAATTAGCCAGGTGTGGTGGCAGGCACCTGTAATCCCAGCTACTGGGGAGGTTGAGACACAAGAATCAGTTGAACCCGGGAGATGGAGGTTGCAGTGAGCTGAGATCGCACCACTGTATTCCAGCCTGGGCGACAGAGTGAGACTCCATCTAAGAAAAAGTGTGATACATATCTCGATATATATATACGATATATATGATATACATATATAGGGTATATATATACACACACACTATATATAGTCTACACATATATAGTGCTGAATATATGTATATACTCTCTGTATATATATAATGGAATACTACTCAGCCAGGGAAAGGAATGAATGAATGGCATTCATGGCAACCTGGATGGAATTGGGAACCAATATTGTAAGTGAAGTAACTCAGGAATGGAAAACCAGACATCCTTTGTTCTTCCTCATAAGTGGGAGCTTATGAAACTGTGGTGTATATATATATGTATATATATATATGTAGACATATAAATGTGTGTGTCTATATATTTACATTATACATATGTTTATATATATAGTGCTGAATATATATACACATAATAAATTCATATGTCTATATATATAGTGCTATGTGTATATATACACACACACACTATATATATAATGGAATACCACTCAGCCAGGAAAAGGAATGAATGAATGTCATTCACGGAAACCTGGATGGAATTGGGGACCATTATTCCAAGTGAAGTAAGTCAGGAATGGAAAACCAAACATCTTTTGTTCTCCCTCATAAGTGGGAGCTTATGAAACTGTGGTGTATATATATATATAGACATGTTGTGTGTGTATACATATTTACAGTGTGTGTATATATATTTACTCACAATATGTGTGTGTATACATATACACACACTATATATATGTCTATACATATAGTGCTGAATATATGTATACACACACTATATATATATTGGAATACTACTCAGCCATGAAAAGGAATGAATAAAAAGAAATGAATCAATGGCATTCACAGCAATCTGGATGGAGTTGGGGACCATTATTCTAAGTGAAGTAACTCAGGAATGGAAAACCAACATCCTATGTTCTCACTCATAAGTGAGAGCTAAGCTAGCAGGATGCAAAGGCATAAGAATGAAACATGGATTTTGGGGAATCTGGGGGACAGGCTCGGGGGTGACCGGAAATAAAAGACCATGCATTGGGTATGGTGCACACGACTCGGCTGTGCGCCAACACCTCTGAAATCACCACTCAAGAAGTTATCCGGCTGAGTGTGGTGGCTCACACCTGTAATCCCAACACTTTGGGAGGCCGAGGTGGGCAGACCACGAGGTCAGGAGTTTGAGACCAGCTTGGCTAACACAGTGAAACCCTGTCTCTACTAAAAATACAAAAATTAGCTGGGTGTAGTGGTGCATGCCTGTAATCCCAGCTACTCAGGAGGCTGAGGCAGGAGAATCGCTTGAACCTGGGAGGTGGAGGTTGCAGTGAGCTGAGATTGTGCCATTGCACTCCAGCCTGGGCAACAGAGCAAGACTCCATTTCAAAAAAAAAAAAAAAAAAAAAAGCTTCGAAAGGCAGCTCTCCTGAAATCTTCTCCAAAAAGCCAAGATGACAGATTTGGATCATTTTAAAGTTATGAAGGCAAAGCAAATGAGGAACAGAATCATCAAGAATAAAGTTAAGAAGCTTCAAAAGGCAGCTATCCTTAAAGCTTATTCCAAAAAAGCACCTGCTGCTGCTGCAGGTGCTGCTGCTAAAAAGTTCCAGCAAAAAAGATGACCACTGTGTGTAAAAAAGCCCAGAAGATTCAGCCCAGAAGATTCTTTCCCAGAAAACCACAGGCCAGAAGGCAGCACCTGCTCCAAAAGTTCAGAAGACTCAAAAACTCCAGCTCCTAAAATAGAAGAAACACCTGCCAATAGAGTGAGAAGATGGTTACATCCACAGAGGCACCTGCTCCGAAAGCTCAGAAGGGTCAAAAAGCTTCAGCTCCAGCCAGGCGCACTGGCTCATGCCTGTAATCCCAGCACTTTGGGAGGCTGAGGTGGGTGGATCACGAGGTCAGGAGTTCAAGACCAGCCTGCCTAACACGGTGAAATACCGTCTCTACTAAAAATACAAAAATTAGCCAGGCGTGGTGGCAGGTGCCTGTAATCCCAGCTACTCGGGAGGTTGAGGCAGGAGAATCGCTTGAACCTGGGAGGCGGAGGTTGCGGTGAGCCAAGATCGTGCCATTACACTCCAGCCTGGGGGACAGAGCAAGACTCCCTCTCAACAAAACAAAACAACAACAAAAAAGGCTCCAGTCCTAAAATAGAAGAAACACCTGCCACAGAGGCTCCTGCTCCAAAGGCATCTGGTAACAAAGCATAAGTGGCAATTATAGAAAGTAATAAAGGTTCTTTTCGACATGCTGGCATATCTAAAAAATAGTAATAATGAAAAATAAATAAAATATTAGGAAAACATATTACAGTTTTACGACCTGCTTTTTCTTCTCTTAGAACTATATTAAAAATATGTTTGTGTGTTAAAAAAGTAAAACAGAAAAGAAAACCAGAGAATGTGCTTCTAAAATAAGAAACATTTCGTTATGACTCTGACAGGTGTGAATGAAGCTACTTGGGGCTCAACCCCTACCCAAGGGCTGAGTTGTGAGGTGGGACAGGCACCTGTTTTGTCATTATAAAAAGCAGCACTGGCCAGGCGCGGTGACTCATGCCTGTAATCCTGGCACTATGGGAATCCAAGGTGGGCGGATCATTTGAGGTCAGGAGTTCGAGACCATCCTGGCCAACATGGTGAAACCTCGCCTCTACTACAAATACAAAAATTAGCCTGGTGTGGTGGCAGGTGCCTGTAATCCCAGCTACTCGGGAGGCTGAGGCAGGAGAATTGCTTGAACCTGGGAGGTGGAGGTTGCAGTGAGTCGACATCACGCCACTGTATTCCAGCCTGGGGGACAGAGCAAGACTCCATCTCAAAAGACAAAAAAAAAGGAGGATCACGGTATTTTTCCCTCTCTCTTTCTTTCTTTTTTTCTCTTTCTTTCTTTTTTTCTCTTTCTTTCCTTCCTTCCTTCCTTCCTTCCTTCCTTCCTTCCTTCCTTCCTTTCTTCTTTCTTTCTTTCTTTCTTTCTTTCTTTCTTTCTTTCTTTCTTTCTTTCTTTCTCTCTTTTCTTTCTTTCTTTCTGTCTTTTTTTGGACAGAGTCTCGCTCTGTCGTCCAGGCTGGAGTGCAGTGGTGCAATCTCGGCTCACTGCAAGCTCTACCTCCCGGGTTCACGTCATTCTCCTGCCTCAGCCCCCCGAGTAGCTGGGACTACAGGCACCCGACACCACGCCCGGCTAATTTTTTTGTATTTTTAGTAGAGACGGGGTTTCACCGTGTTACCCAGGATGGTCTCGAACTCCTGACCTCCTGATCCGCCCGCCTCAGCCTCCCAAAGTGCTGGGATGACAGGTGTGAGCCTCCGCACCCGGCCTATTTTTCGCTCTTTAAGCTCACGTACGTCTCAGTAAGTTACCCTATCTGTATGTACACCCATCCATCTACTTATAAAATGTTGCCATTGTGTTCATCACACCGTTGTTGGATTTCTCTTGATTTTTGTTTTTAGACAACAGGGTCCCTGTTACCCAGGCTGGAGTGCAGAGGCTCAGTCACAGTTCACTGTGACTCAAGCCCTCCTCCCACCTCAACCTCCCAAGTAGCTCCGATTACAGGGTCATGCCTTCATGCCCACTTAATGTGTCACAGTTTTTGTAGAGATGGGGTCTTGCTATGTTGGCCAGGCTGGTCTCAAACTCCTGGGCTCAAGCGATCCTCGTGCCTTGCCTTGGCCTCCCAAAGTCCTGGGATAAGAGGTGTGAGCCACTGCAGCCAGCCACTTCTACCTGTCTTTACCTGCACCGGTTTCTTTAAGATGTGGCTACTGTGTTCTTTGCAGACTCGTAGCATTCTTCTGGATTTTTCAAACTCATTGCCATAAATTATTACTTGTCTCAGTGACTCAGGTTTTGAATCTGGTGCCCAGCCAGTGACGGGCTCACGCCTGTAATCTCAACACTTTGGGAGGCCAAGGACAGTGGATCACCAGAGGTCAGGAGTTCGAGACCATCCTGGCCGACAAGGTGAAACCCCATCTGTATTAAAAATACAAAAATTAGCTGGGGTTGGTGGCAGGTGCCTATAGTCCCAGCTACTCAGGAGGCTGAGGCAGGAAAATTTCTTGAACCCAGGAGGCGAAGGTAGCAGTGAGCTGAGATCACGCCACTGCACTCCAGCCTGGGGAACAAGAGCGAGACTCCGTCTCAGATAAAAATAATAATAATAATAATAATAATAATATTAATGAAATAAATCTATTGCCCTAGATGAATGCCTCACACTAGTCCCAGCCCTGAAAGTGACTAAAATACTTGGAAGTTTGGTATCTACCCCAAATACTACTCAGCCATAAAGAGGAATGAAATGACGGCATTTGCAGCAACCTGGATGGAGCTGGAGGCCATGATTCTAAGTTCAGTAACTCAGGAATGGAAAATCAATCATCACTATGTTCTCACTTATAAGTAGGAGCTACGCTATGAGGACGCAAAGGCATGAGAATGATATAATGGACTCTGAGAAGTCAGTAGGAGAGTTAAGCAAGGAAAGGAATGAAATAATGGGATTTGCTGCACCTGTAAGTCCACCAGTCAGAAGGGTCAACCTGGAAAGTCCACCTGTATTTAAGAGTGGACGTCCGGCCAGGCAAGGTGGCTCACGCCTGTCATCCCAGCACTTTGGGAGGCTGAGGCAGGCAGATCGCCTGAGGTCAGGACTTCGAGACCAGCCTGATCAACATGGTGAAACCGTGTGTCTACTAAAAATGCAAAAATTAGCTGGGCGTGTTGGCGGGCACCTGTGGTCTCAGCTTCTCCGGAGGCTGAGGCAGGAGAATGGCATCAACCCGGGAGGAAGAGCTTGCAGTGAGCCAAGATCGCGCCACTGCACTCCAGCCTGGTTGACAGAGCGAGACTCCTTCTCAAAATAAATAAATAAATAAATAAGGAGAACTTTTCCTTCTGAGGTATGAAGACCTGCATGACTACAACGTGCAAAGAATCACCAGTTCTACCTGCTTCTGTTGCATTGCAAATGTCACACCCAGTGTCTTGAACCACAAAAGGAAGGGACAGTAGATTCTTTTTATTTTATTTTATTTTATTTTATTTTATTTTATTTTACTTTATTTTACTTTATTTTATTTTATTTTACTTTATTTTATTTTTTGAGACAGAGTCTCGCCCTGTCTCCCAGGCTGGAGTGCAGTGGCATGATCTCATCTCACTGCAACATCCTCCTCTCGGGTTCCAGTGATTTTCCTGCCTCAGCCTCCTGAGTAGCTGTGATTACAGGCACCTGCCACCACGCCCGACTAATTTTTTCTATTTTTAACAAATTGGGGTTTCACCCAACATGGGGTTTCACCATGTTGGCCAGGCTGCTCTCGAACTCCTGACCTCGGGTGATCCGCCCACCTCACCCTCCCAAAGTGCTGGGATGACAGGTGTGAGCCCCCACACCCAGCCAAGATGAAGGATTTTGCAGAGCCAGCCCTTCTCTCTCCTCCTGCCACACTGCCTGGAGAGTAGTGGGTAGGTGTTCTCCAGCACATGAGGAGAAAAGAAATATTCCATGAGGAAAATTAATTCCACACAAACATCTTGGGATGGGATTAAAATACCAAATATGCTTGTCTGTCCTGTGTATGAAACGTGAGAATCAATTCTCTGTCCCAGGAATGTATAGAGATGGAGAGGTGGGGGTGAGATTCCGCTGTGAGACCATTTGATGCTTCATAAAGAATTTCATTGAAACCCTGAAACTTTTGATAGGTAATTACAGTCAGGAAGCCCAGCACATATGAATTCTATATTTACAATCCACACTGAGGTCACCCTGCAAAATGCCTTCAGAAATAGGTTGGGGGGACCGTCTTATTAAAACTGAATTTCCGCTCTCGCTGGTATGGCCTGGATGAGGAGAAAACGGGAACAGATGTGGCTGGGGACGCCTTGAGAATCTGGCTGTTCCCCTTCTGCCATCACCATAGACACAACGGGATTTCAGCATCGTCTTCTGAGGGACGCGGGGAGGCTGGACAGCCAGCGTGGACGAGGAATTGGAATGAAATCTCCTTCACCTCCTCTTGGTCTCTCGGTCCTCTTCTAACTCATTGCTGAAGTCATCCACTGCTGCACACTTAATTGTTTATCTAAATGGGATAACTGGCCGGGTGTGGTGGCTCACACCTGTCATCCCAGCACTTTGGGAGGCCGAGGCGGGCGGATCCCCTGAGGTCAGGAGTTTGAGACCAGCCTGGCCAACATATTGAAACCTACCTCTACTAAATATATAAAAATTAGCCGGACGCAGTAGCACGCACCTGTAGTCCCAGCTGCTCCGGAGGCTGAGGCAGGAGAATCGCTTAAACCTGGGAGGCGGAGGTTGCAGTGAGCAGAGGTGGCACCACTGCACTCGAGCCTGGGTGATAGGGTAAGACACTGTCTCAAAATAATAATGATAATAATTAATAAATAAATAGGATAACTATGCATTGCCATGTTCACTGAGGTAAGGAGATCAAGACATTCCTATTCGTATCTTGTAACTACAGCATTCTCTGCACTGTGGATACGGTACTGGGTGGCCAAGCCTGCACCTCTCCTTCTCCAGGGAGTGAGCTTGAGCCTCTTTCTTCCATTCTGTATTCCTCATGTGTTCTCCTGGCTCCTCTGTCTCTCCCTTCTCTCTCGCTGCAACTTTTTTTGAGAGGGAGTCTCGCTCTGGAGACCATGATCTTGCCTCACTGCAACCTCCGCCTCCCAGGTTCAAGCAATTCTCCTGCCTCAGCCTCCTGAGTAGCTGGGATTACAGGTGTGTGACACCACGCACGGCTAATTTTGTATTTTTAGTAGAGATGGGGTTTCGCCACGTTGGCCAGGGTGGTCTCGAACTCCTGACCTCGAATGATCCACCTGCCTTGGCCTCCCAAATTGCTGGGATTACAGGCATGAGCCACCGCGCCTGGCCTGCTGTTTTATTTTAAAGACAGAGTCTCGCTCTGTCACCCAGGCTGGAGTGCAGTGACATGACCACAGCTCACTGCAGCCTCCACCTCCTGGGCTCAAACAATCCTCCTGCCTCAGCCTCCCAATTAGCCGGGACCATTGGTGTGGGCCACCACACCCAAGTAGCTGGGACTCCACAATCCTGTAGTCCCAGCTACTTTGGAGGCTGAGGCAGGAGGATGGATTTTTTTGTATTATTGGTAGATATTATTATTTTGTATTATTTGTTGCCAAGGCTGGCCTCAAACTCCTAGGCTCAATCTATCTCCCCGCCTCAGTCTCCCAAAGTGCTGGGATTACCAGCGCGAACCACCACACTCAGCCCGTCATTTTTAATTCTATTTTTCATATATGTGATTTTATACCATTTGTCACATATTCTATTTTTACATATATCTATTTTTCACCCATACATGTAGAAAATCTCTAAAGTACACAATAAAAAAGACAAAATTCTTCCCCACAAATCTTCTCTTCTTCTATCCTTCCACACAGACATGCTTCTCATTTTGGGCATGTTTGCACTGTGTAATTTTCTTTTTGCTGTGATTTCTCCTTGCTCGTTTTGACTTTGTAACACTTAGTAAAAAAAATGCAATGCCTGGATCCAATGGGATGGGCATTTTCTTTTCTTTTCTTTTCTTTCTGTTTTTTCACTCTTGTCGCCCAGGCTGGAGTGCAGTGGTGCAATGTCGGCCCGCTGCAACCTCCGCTTTCCGGCTTCAAGCGATTCTTCTCCTTCAGCCTCCCCAGTAGTTGAGATTACAGATGTGCACCACCACACCCAGCTAATTTTTGTATTTTTAGTAGAGACAAGGTTTCACTGTTTTGGCCAGGCTGCTCTCAAACTCCTGACCTCAGGTGATCTGCCCACCTCGGCCTCCCAAAGTGCTGGGATGACAGGTGTGAACTACTGCGCCTGGCCTGTTTTATTTTTTATTTGTTTATTTTATTATATTATTTTTTCTTGAGACAGTCTCCTTCGTCACACCCAGGCTGGAGTGCAGTGGCTTGATCTCTGCTCACCGCAACCTCCACCTCCCGGTTGGAGAATCAAAGAGATTCTCCTGCCTCAGCCGTCTGAGTAGCTGGGATTACAAGCGTCTGACACCACACCCAGCTAATTTTTGTATTGTTAGTAGAGACGAGGTTTCACCATGTTGGCCAGGCTGGTCTCAAACATCTGACCTCAGGTGATGCACCTGCCTCGGCCTCCCAAAGTGCTGGGACTACAGGCGTGAGATACTGCACCCAGCCTATTTTATTTTTATTTATTTATTTATTTTTATTACATATATTTTTTTTGAGACAGTCTCCCTCTTCTCACCCATGCTGGAGTGCAATAGCCCGATCTTGGCTCAGTGCAACCTCCACCTCCCGGGTTCTAAAAGATTCTCCTGCCTCAGCCTCCTGAGTAGCTGGGACTACAGGCGCCTGACACCACACCCAGCTAATTTTTGTATTGTTAGTAGAGACGGGGTTTCACCATGTTGGCCAGGCTGGTCTCGAACTCCTGACCTCAGGAGATCCGCCCACCTCGGCCTCCCAAAGTGCTGGGATGACAGGTGTGAGCCACCACGCCCAGGCAAGAGAATGGGCATTTTCAAAGCTTCTGAGTTTTCAACAAAATCCTCTCCCAGCAAAAAATGTTCTTGTTGTGTGTGGCCTCTGGAGGACCTTCAGGGCACAAAAGCATTATGCAATGTAGAAAATTCAAGTGAGGTCTCCTTGTTTTAAAGAAAGTATTTCTGTAATCTTTATTGAAATCGAACGTGTTCTTTTGATTCCGGCCATTTGTCTTGTACCGTTTGACTTTTTCACTGGGGGAAACTTCATGTTTGATTTGAAACAGCCCCATGTGTACTAATGATGCTTTGGTTTAGAATGTAATTTCCATGTGGTCTCTGAACTTCCCTTTAATTTTGTATATATTTTGTGACACACAGAAATCTTGTTTTTTTTTTAATGGAATAAATTTGAAAAACCACCTCTGTCACGTCATAAACTCTCAGTGTGTTACTTATTATTATTATTTTATTTTTTTTCTGAGACGGAGTCTCGCTCTGTGGCCCAGGCTGGAGTGCAGTGGTGCAATCTCAGTTCACTGCAACCTCCACCTCCCGGGTACAAGGAAATCTCCTGCCTCAGCCTCCTGAGTAGCTGGGATGACAGGTGCACGCCAGCACGCCCAGCTAATTTTTTGTATTTTTAGTAGACACGGGGTTTCACCACATTAGCCAGGATGGTCTCGATCTCTTGACCTCGTGATCCTCCCGCCTCAGCCTCCCAAAGTGCTGGGATTACAGGCGGGAGCTACCATGCCCGGCCCTTTGTGTTACTTCTCGTTACTCATCTGTCTGTCTGTTTACGGGATGCTGCCTTACAGTTTTCATTGATTATTATCTTTATAAAGGAGTTTCTTGTCTGTTCTTGCTGAGACCTGATTTTCGCTGGTTTTTAGCAAATAAAGAAATAAATCAAGAGAACTTTGGAAATTAAATAAATAAATAAAGAGAACTTTAGGAAATAAATAAATAAAGATAACTTTTCCTTCTGAGGTATGAAGACCTCCATGACCAGGATGTGGAAAGAATCACCGGTTATACCTGGTTCTGTTGCATTGCAAACGTCACACCCGGTGTCTTGAACCACAAAAGGAAGGGACAGGGGATTCTTATTTTATTTTATTTATTTATTTATTTATTTATTTATTTATTTATTTATTTTTTTGAGACAGAGTCTAGGTCTGTCGCCCAGGCTGGAGTGCAGTGGCGTGATCTCAGCTCACTGCAACCTCCGCCTCCCGGGTTCCAGTGATTCCCCTGCCTCAGCCTCCCGAGTAGCTGTGATTACAAGCACCTGCCACCACGCCCAAAAAATATTTTGTATTGTTGGTAGAGATGGGGTTACACTATGTTAGCCAGGCTAATGTTTCTACAAAAACATTTGGAAATCAGTGTACTGATTTGCAGACCTGAAAAAGAAACTTTCTGCAGGGATTAAGGCTGTATTTTAATTTGGGAAATACTGATATATTTACAAAATGAAATCTATACATCCCACGGGACCGCAGGCTTCTCTACTATTTTTTCTTTTTTTTTTTTTTTTTTTTGAGATGGGGTCTCGCTGTGTTGCGCAGGCTGGACTGCAGTGGCATGATCTCAGCTCACTGCCCACCTCCTGGGTTCACACCATTCTCCTGCCTCAGCCTCCCAAGTAGCTGGGAATACAGGTGCCGGCCATCACACCCGGCTAATTTTTTGTATTTTTAGTAGAGATGGAGTTTCACTGTGTTAGCCAGGATGGTCTCAATCTCTGGACCTTGTGATCCACACACTTCTTAAAGCATTCTTTTTGTTCCATTTTGTTTTGACAGAGTCTCGCTCTGTGGCCCAGACTGGAGTGCAATGAATGTCGTCATCTCAGCTCACTGCAACCTCTGCCTCCAGGATTCAAGCGATTCTCCTCTCTCAGTCTCCCAAGTAGCTGTGACTACATATGTCCACCACTGCTCTCAGCTAATATTTGTATTTTTAGTAGAGATGGGGTTTCACCACGTTGGCCAGGCTTGTCTCAAACTCTTGACTTCAGGTGATCCGCCCTCCTCAGCCTCCCAAAGTGCTGGGATTACAGGTGTGAGCCACCATGCCTGGCTAATTTTTGTATTCTTAGTAGAGATGGGATTTTGCCATGTTGGCCAGGCTGGTCTCGGACTCCTGACCTCAGGTGATCCGTCTGCCTTGGCCTCCCAAAGTGCTGTGATTATAGGTGCCCGCCACCATGCCTGGCTAATTTTTGTATTTTTAGTAGAGACAGGGTTTCGCCATGTTGGCCAGGCTGGTCTCGAACTCCTGACCTCAGGTGATCCGCCTGCTTCAGCCTCCCAAAGTGATGGGATTACAGGCATGAGCCACGGCACCTGGCCAAAGCCTTCTTTCATTTGCTTCCTGAGTACCCTTCCTGAGCTTCCAGAGCAGGCAGAGAGAACCACATGTACAGTTACACCACAGGTGACAGCTCTGTCACCGAGACTGGAGTATAATGACAAGGTCTCGGCTTACTGCAACCTCCGCCTATCTGATCCAGGCGATTCTGCTGCCTCAGCCTCCCGAGTAGCTGGGATGACAGGCACCCACCACAACCAGCTAATTTTTGAATTTTTAGTACAGACGGGGTTTCACCATATCCGAGACAGGTCTCAGTTCATTTAGAAAGTTTATTTTGCCAAAGTTGAGGACGTGCACCCATAACACAGCCTCAGGAGGTCCTAGTGACATGGGGCCAAAGTGGACGGGGCACATCTTGGCTTCATAAACTTTAGGGAGACATAAGGTCTCCATCAATATATATAGAAGAGGTATATTAGTTCTGTCAAGAGAGGTAGAGACAACTGAAAGCAGGGAGGGGGCCTCCAGGTCAGAGGTGACTTTGAATAGAACGGGAGGCAGCTTTACCCTCCTCGGTTTCCAGCTTCCATTTTCCCTTTAGTTTTGTGATTTTGGGGACCTCAAGATGTTTCTCTTCTGCATTTCCCGCCTTCTCTACTCAAAGGATTCTTTCACGTGCCTGCAAGATCGGCAGTTGCCTCTCTAGTCACTCAGGGTGTTTATTATTGACTTTACTCCTGGGCATTTGATATTTCCTTGCGATGATCACAGCCATTTTTATACTGATATGTACTTATATTTATATGCATATGTATTATATTTTATAAAATAATTGAAATACAAAGTAAAATATAAATAACATTAAAATTAAATTGTATTTATTATGTATTTACATTATATTATATGTATATATGTATTTATGTATATATGTATTTATATTACATGTATTTATATTTTATAAGATAATTAAAACATAACTAAAATAAAATACAAATAAAATTAAAAGTAAATTATATGCTTATATGTATTTACATTATTAAATATGTATATATATTTATGTCTATATTTATTTATTATATATTATAAGATAATTAAAATAAAATATAAATAAAATTAAAATTATATGTATTCACATTATATTATGTGTATACATGTATTTATATTTCTGTATTTATATTATATGTGTTTATTGTTTTATAAGATAATTAAAATATAATTAAAATAAAATATAAATAAAATTAAAAGTACATTCATTATATGTATTTACATTATACTATATGTATATATGTATTTATACTTCTATGTACATATTATAGGTATTTATTATATTATATTTGATGAGATAATTAAAATATAATTAAAATAAAATATAAATAAAATTAAAATTATATTTATTACATGTATTTACATTATATTATATGTATATATGTATTTATATTTATATGTATATATTATAGGTATTTATGATATTATATTTGACGAGATAATTAAAATATAATTAAAATAAAATATAAATACAATTAAAATTATATTTGTTATATGTATTTACATTATATTATATGTATACATGTATTTGTATTTCTATGTATTTATATGTATTTACTATATTTTATAATTAAAATATAAAGTTAAAATTATATTTATTATATGTACATTATATGTATATACGTATCTATATTTCTATGTATTTATTACATTATGTTTTATAAGTTTAACATACAATTAAAATAAAATATAAATAAAATTAAAGTATAATTAAATTATATTTATATTATATGTATTGTCATATGTATTTGTGTTATATTATTTGTATTTATATGTATTCATATTTATATGTTTTAAATTTCACATTTCCATTTTTTGCTATTTTTTAAAATTTTCATTATTTCTCTTCCTTTTTTCTTTTTTTGGGGCACAGTCTTGCTCTGTCACCCGGGCTGGAGTACAGTGACAATGTCTCCGCTCACTGCAACCTCCACCTTTCTGATCCAAGCGATTCTCCTGCCTCAGCCTCCCAAGTAGCTGGGATGACAGGCGCCCACCACGACCAGCTAATTTTTGTATTTTTAGTAGAGACAGGGTTTCACCATGTTGGCCAGGCTGGTCTCGAACTCCTGACCTAAGGTGATCCACCTGCCTCAGCCTGCCAAAGTGCTGGGATTACAGGCTCAAACCACTGCGCCTGGCCCTTCTACTTTCTTCATAAACTTGCTCTCACTTTACTCTATGACCTCACCCTGAATGTTTCTTGTGCAAGAACCAGGAACCTCTCTTGAGGTCTGGATCAAGACCCCTTTCTGCTAACAACACTGCGTTTGAAAACCCCTATCTCTGAGCTTTGAGTAGGTACTCCACCTCCTGCATGGCATGGCCAGCCTTGTGTCTCTTAAATTCCTTGTCTACAGCAATGCTGTGAGTCTTTATTCAGCAGGCAGGAAGAACCACTTGGACAGTTACGGCACAGCTTAGAAGACATTCTTAGAGTCTCTGCTTGGAAAGTAGACTGGCCTCATGAAAACTCGGTGGCACATACACACCATAGAATACTATGCAGCCATAAAAAAAGGTGAGTTCATGTCCTTTGTAGGGACATGGATGAAATTGGAAATCATCATTCTCAGTAAACTATCGCAAGAACAAAAAACCAAACACCGCATGTTCTCACTCATAGGTGGGAATTGAACAATGAGAACACATGGACACAGGAAGGGGAATATCACACCGGGGACGGTTGAGGGGTGGGAGGAGGGGGGAGGGATAGCTTTAGGAGATATACCTAATGCTAAATGATGAGTTAATGGGTGCAGCACACCAGCATGGCACATGTATACATATGTAACTAACCTGCACATTGTGCACATGTACCCTAGAACTTAAAGCGTAATAATAATAAAATAAAATAATAAAATAAAATAAAATAAAAAAGAAAACTCGCTCTGAAAAGGTAAGCCTGGCTCTAAGCTCTGAGCTCAGCAGGCTGGTGGTAAACATTGCAGCTGTAAATCCAGGGAGAGCTGTGCTACTGGCAGGAGGAGGGATTTTACAGCCCAGGGGATGGAGGGAGATTTGAATTTAAAAGACTTTTGCACAAAGGCAGGACCCCATGCCCAGCTGCCATCCGCGGGTTCTCCAGCTTCTCTGAGCTTCTCACAATGACTCTGGGCCCCTGGGGACAGCCACAGTGACTTCTGAATGTCCTAGCAAAACCTGTAAGGGTCAGCTGGATGCCAGGAATTGTTTCTTGGGTCCTGTTTTTCCTCCAATAGGGGCCAAGTGGCTTTAGCTCTGAGTGTATTTGTGATTGTGGTTAGTTACAGCGTTCTATTTGGGGGAACTGTAATAGTGAAAAATCAGAGAAGGTGTCAGGGAACAGACATTTTGTAGAGTTATCAAATCTAGAGCTGAGAGAAGTTAATGCTTGTCTATTTCAGGGTCTCTCAGCCCAGGCTCTGCTGACATTTGGGGATGGAGGATTCTCTGTGGTGGGGCTGTCCTGGGCACTGTATAGTGTTGAGCAGAGACCCTGGGCTTCACCCACCAGGTGCCAGGACCACCCCCTCCCCAGTTGTGACAACCAAAATTGTCACCAGATATTTGCAATATATCTCCTGGTGGTAAAATATCTCTGGTTGCCATAGATAGGTAAGTACGCAAGTACATACACAGGGGAAGGGGCAAGAGATGGGTGGATAGATGATTGATAGATACACAATAAATAGAAAGATAGATGAGACAGATAAATAGATGGTAGATGATGGATAGATAAATATATACATACATACATAGATGGATGGAAGGATAGATACATAAATACTTGGATAGATGGATGGATGGATGGATGGATAGACAGACACATACATACATACATAGATGGGTAGATACATACATACACATATACATACATGGATAGATGGATGGATGGATGGATGGATAGACAGACACATACATACATAAATAGATGGATAGATACATACATACATAGATGGATGGAAGGATAGATACATGAATACATGGATAGATGGATGGATGGATGGATGGATGGATAGACAGACACAGACATACATACATAGATGGATAGATACATACATACGCTTATACATACATGGATAGATGGATGGACGGATGGATGGATAAACAGACACATACATACATACATAGATGGATAGATACATACATACATACGCATATACATACATGGATAGATGGATGGATGGATGGATACATACATACATACATACGCATATACATACATGGATAGATGGATGGTTGGATGGATGCATACATACATACATACACAGATGGATAGATGGATGGATACATATATACATACATGGATAGATGGATGGATGGATGGATACATACATACATATATAGATGAATAAATGGATGGACGGATAGATACATACATACATGAATAGATGGATGGATGGATGGACAGACACATACATACATACATACATAGATGGATAGATGGATGGATAGATAGATAGATAGATGCACACATACATACATAGATGGGTAGATGGATGGATTGATGGATGGATGGATAGATATATACATACAAGAATAGATGGATGGATGGATGGATGGACAGACACATACATAGATACATAGATGGATAGCTGGATGGATAGATAGATACATACATACATACATACATGGATGGATGGATGGATGGATGGATAGATACATACGTACATACATACATAGATGAATAGATGGATGGATGGATACATGCACACATACATGAATAGATGGATGGATGGATAGAGAGACAGACAGACAGACAGACAGATAGATAGATAGATAGATTGATGATAGATAGATAGATACATACATACATAGATACATGAATAGATGGATGGATGGACAGACAGATACATAGATAAATACATACATATATACATACATACATACATACATACATACATACATACATAATCGGATAGATGGAAGGATGAATAGATGGATGGATGGATAGATAGATTGATTGATAGGAAGAAAAATAAATCTTAGGATCCCGAAATCACTAAGCCAAAGGAAAAAGTCAATATGGAAACTGCATCGGGCAAACCTGCCTCCTATTTTATTCATAAATAAGATCGCTACAGAGATACAAAGATCACATATGTCCCTCACAATCTGTCCACAAGGGAATTCCTACCTATCACCTATAAGCCCCCTCCTCACTTTGAGCTGTCTCACCTTTCCGGACCAAACCAATGCACAGCTTACAATATCACATATTGGTTGATGTCTCATGTCTCTCTAAAATGTATAAAACCAAGCCGTGCCCCAACCACCTTGAACACCTCTGGTCAGGACCTCCTGAGGCCGTCTCATGGGTGTGTCTTTAACCTTGGCAAAATAAACTTGCTAAATTCATTGACACCTGCCTCAGATATTTTGGGTTCATGATAGATAGATACATGATAGATAGATAGATAGATAGATAGATAGATAGATAGATAGATAGACACATACATACATAGATACATAGATAGATGGATGATAGATGACATGACTGGAGAGATGATAGATGATATAGGTGGATATATAGATGATAGATTAGTGATAGTGGATAGATAGATAATAGATACATAGATAGACACATAGATGGATAGATAGATAGATATACATAGATGAATGGATAGATAGATGATAGGTTGGTAGATAGATAGATAGATAGATAGATAGATAGATAGATAGATACATAGATAGATGAAATGGATAGACTGATTATAGATAAATAGACAAATAGATAAGATGAATGGGTAGAAAAAGAGATGTGATGGACGGATAGATGATAGATAGACAGATAGATAGATAGGGCCGGGCGCGGTGGCTCACGCCTGTAATCGTAGCACTTTGGGAGGCCAAGGCGGGTGGATCACGATGTCAGGAGATCGAGACCACAGTGAAACCCCGTCTCTACTAAAAATACAAAAAATTAGCTGGGCACGGTGGTGGGTGCCTGTAGTCCCAGCTACTCGGAAGGCTGAGGCTGGAGAATGGCGTGAACCCGGGAGGTGGAGCTTGTAGCGAGCCAAGATTGTGCCATTGCACTCCAGCCTGGGTGACAGAGCGAGACTCTGTCTAAAAAAAAACAAAACAAAAAATGATAGATAGATAGATAGATAGATAGATAGATAGATAGATAGATCAAGATGGATGGGTAGTTGATAGACAGATGATGAGATGGGTAGATAAAGAGATGGTAGATGACAGATTGATAGGTGATAGTAGATAGATGGACACACGATAGATAGATAACAGATAAGGTAGATAGATGCTGGATCTATAGATAGATTGATTGACAGATGATAGAAAATAGGTAAGTAGATAGATGATACATAGATAGATAGGAAGATAGATGAGATGAATGACTAGATAGATAGATACATAGATAGGTAGATAGATAGATAGATATAGATGATAGATAGATACATAGATAGATAGATATATAGATAGATACACAGATAGATACATAGATGGATACATGGAAGGATGAATGGATGGATGGATGGATAGATAGATGAGATGGATGAATAGATAGGTAGGTAGATAGATGAGAGGAATGGATAGATGATGGAAAGACAGATAGATGTTAGATAGATAGATAGATGATAGGCAGGCATTTAAAGTTAAATTGCATTCCAGAACCTCTCTCAGTAGACCTAGAGAATGCCAAAACCCAATCCCATGTTGTCAGATAGTTTAAAGTATGAATTTTGAAAGAGTTTGACACCCAGGATGCCGTGAAGCTCTCAGAGAATCTCCAAATTCGCAGATGATAACCCTGTTGAAATACAGAAGAGAAGCCGTCCATGTCGAATGTAGTAAACTCCACTCTCCCTTTAGAAGAATACTTGAGTTCTTTGCGTTTCAACGTTTTTTTAAACGTTATCTCATCACACAGAATGCAGAAACCATCAAAAGTGCATGTAAACAATCAATTAGACTTGATGTGTTTCTGTTGAAATCCATCAGATAAGCTTAAACCATGATTAAGATCCTTTTTTTTTCTTTTTTTTTGGACATATGTTTCCTTCTAAACAGTCTTTCTGCACTTATCAGCGTTTTATCGACGGCGTGTCCCATGCACGGTTAATTTCATTTGCCTCCATGCCGTTTCAATCTTCCCTTGATAACTAAGATAGATTTATAAACCCCACTTACCATTGTGTTTTCCTTTTGCCGAAAGCGAAGTAAACAAATCAGAAATACAACGGAGTTTTGGGAAATAGGAGAAAGAGACAGAAAAGAAGGAAAGGAACAGAAATACAGCCAATGTCCCACGTACGACAAGTTGACTAGAGTTCTCTTGGAGAGCTGTGCTTAGGTTCACACGGCGTGTCTGTTTGCTGCGCACATGTGTGATGAGATGTGTGGACAAGGACTGAGAAATACAAAAGAGATGGGTTAAAATCAGACTCATGGAGGCTGGGCGTGGTGGTTCACGCCTGTAATCCCACCACTTTCAGAGGTTGAGGTGATAGCATCACTTAGCCCAGAAGTTCGAGACCAGCCTGGGCAACATAGCAAGACTCTGTATATATAACTCTGTTCTCAGGCTGCTAACAAAGACATACCTGAAACTAGGTTATTGATTGATTGATTGATTGAGACGGAGTTTTGCTCTTGTCACCCAAGCTGGAGTGCAATGCTGCCATCGCTGCTCACTGCAACCTCCGCCTCCCGGGTTCAAGTGATTCTCCTGCCTCAGCCTCCTGAGCAGCTGGGATTACAGGCACGTGCCCCCACGCCCAGCTAATTTTGTATTTTTAGTACAGACAGGGTTTCTCCATGTTGGGCAGGGTGGTCTTGAGCTACCGACCTCAGGTGATCCTCCTGCCTCGGCCTCTCAATGTGCTGGGATGACAGGCATGAGTCACCGCGCCCGGCCTGATACTGGGTAAAAGATAAAGGAAAGAGGTTTAATGGACTCACAGTTCCATATGACTGAGGACGGCTTCACAATCATGGCAGTGCATGCAGGGGAACTGCCCTCTATAAAACCATCCGATTTCGTGAGACATCTTCACTATCATGTGAACAGCAAGGGAAAGACCTGCCCCTGTGATTCAGTTACCGCCCACTGGGTAAGTGCGATGACACGTGGGAAATTTGGGAGCTGCAATTTGAGATTTAGGTGGGGATACAGCCAAACCATATCGCGGCATCTACAAAATATTTCCTTCTTTCCTTCCTTTTCCTTCCTCTTTCCTTCCTTCCTTCTCTCTCTCTTTCTTTCCTTCCCTCTTTCTCTTTCCTTCATTCCTTTCTTTCCCCTCTCCCTTCTCTTCCTTACCCTTCCCTTCCTTCCCTCTCTTTCTTTCCTTTCTCTTTATTTTTCCTTCCTCTCCTTTCTTTCTTTCTTTTTCTTTCTTTTTTTGTCTTTCTCTCTTTCTTTTCTTTCTTCCTTTCTTTCCCTTCTCCCTTCTCTTCCCTACCCTTCCTTTCCTTCCCTCTTTGTTTTCTCTTTCTTTCCTTTGTTTCTCTTTCTTTCTCTCTTTTTCCTTCCTCTCCTTCCCTCCTTTTCTTTTTCTTTCTTTCTTTCATTCTTTCTTTCATTCTTTCTTTCTTTCCTTTTTGTCTTTCTTTCTTCCTTCCTTCCTTTCTTTCCTTTCTTTCCTCACTCTTTCACCCAGGCTGGAGTGCAGTGGCACAATCTCAGCTCACTGCAACCTCTGCCTCCTGGATTCAAGTAATTCTCCTGCCCCAGCTTCCCAAGTAGCTGAGATTACAGGCCCAGCTAATTTCTGTATTTTTAGTAGAGACGGGGTTTTACCATATTTGCCAGGCTGGTTTCAAACTCTTGACCTCAGATAATGCACCCGCCTCACCCTCCCAAAGTGCTGGGATTACAGGCTTGAGCCACCACGCCCAGCCTTACATTTTTATGTTTTATACATAAAACATAATTGCCAACTAAAGAATCCCTAAAGCCCACCTATGACTCATAGGAACCCGCTTTGAGATGTTTCATCTTTAGGACCAAAACAAGGTATACATTCTATGTATTGATTTATGATTTTACCTACAATTCCTGTCTCCCTGAAATATATAAAATAGAACTGTAGGTCGGGCGCAGTGGCTCACACCTGTAATCCCAGCACTTTGGGAGGCCGAGGCTGGCAAATCAACTGAGTTCAGTTCAAGACCAGCCTGACCGTTTCTAGTAAATATAAAAATGCCCAGATGTGGTGGCTTGGGCCTGTAATCCCAGCTACTCAAGAGGCTGTGGCAGGGGAATCGCTTGAACCCTGGAGGCAGACGTTGCGGTGAGCCGAGATCATGCCATTGCACTCCAGCCTGGATGACAGAGTGAGACTCCATCTCAATTAAAAAATAAGTAAATAAATAAATAAAAATGGAACTGTAAAAAGACCTCAACATACCTTCTCAGGATCTCTTGAAACCATGTAACCCTGGAGAACAGGTGCTCATATAGGTTCAGAATAAACCTCTTTAAATATCTTGGCATAATTTGTTTTATTCTGTCATCAGTAGCAAATGCTGACGATTACATACACTCACTTTTTCTAGCTATGACTCCTGGTGTTGGAAACAGCTACGTTGTCTGGGGTATAAAACCTGGAGTTCATTGTCTTATACTGAGAAAGAATTGAGGACAGGGACAGATGACAGATGTGGATGGGTTAAAGAGTGAAAAGTGTAATGGACAGAAGAAAGGAGAGAGGAGAGCAGCTCCTTGTGAGAGAGACAGAGACAGACAGATAGAGAGATACAGAGACAGAGAGAGACCGTCAGACAGACAGAGATAGAGAGACAGACAACACACACACAGAAGTCCGAACAGGAGAAAAGAGAGGACAGCAGCTCCTTGTGAGGGAAAGAGAGAGAGAGGGAGACAGAGACAGACAGAGACAGAGAGACAGACACACACACACACACAGAAATACAGAGAGAGACACAGAGAGAGAAACAGAGAGACAGACACACACAGGGACAGAGAGAGACACACACACACACACACACACACACACACACAGAGGTCCGAACAGATGAAAGGAGAGAGAACAGCAGCTCCTTGAGAGAGAGAGAGAGAGGAAGACACACATACACACAGACACACACAAGCAGAGAGGTCCAAACAAAAGAAGAGAGGAGAGAAGCTCCTAGCGATAGAAAAAGAGAGAGACAGAGAGAGAGACAGATGGACAGAGAGAGACAGAGAGACAGACAGACACACACACACAGGCCTGAACAGAAAAAAGGAGAGAGGAGAGCAGCTCCTTGCGAGAGAGAGAGAGAGAGACAGAGACAGAGAGAGAGAGAGAGACAGAAAGGGAGACAGACTGAGAGATATACAGAGAGACAGAGGGACAGAGAGAGACAGAGAGACAGACAGACAGACAGACACACACACACACGTCCAAACAGAAGAAAGGAGAGAGGAGACCAGCTCTTTGTGACAGAGAGAGACAGAGAGAGAGAAACAGACAGAGAGAGAGACAGACAGAGAGGGAGAGAGAGACAGACCGAGAGACACAGAGAGACACCGAGAGAGAGACAGAGAGACAGAGAGAGAGACAGAGGGACAGAGAGAGACAGAAAGACAGTCAGACACACACGTCCCAACAGAAGAAAGGAGGAGAGCAGCTCCTTGCAAGAGAGAGAGAGACAGAGAGACAGACAGAGAGAGACAGAGACAGAGAGAGAAAGGGGGAGGGGGAGAGGAAGGGAGGGAGAGGAAGGGAGGGAGAGGAAGGGAGGGAAGGAGGAAGGGAGGGAGAGGAAGGGAGGGAGAGGAAGGGAGGGAGAGGAAGGGAGGGAAGGAGGGAGGGAGGGAAGGAGGAAGGGAGGGAGAGGAAGGGAGGCAGAGGAAGGGAGGGAGAGGAAGGGAGGGAAGGAGGGAGGGAGGGAGAAGGAGGGAAGGAAGGAGGGAAGGGGAGGGAAAGAGAGAGAGAGACAGAGAGAGAAAGAGAGCCAAAAAGGGGGGAGGCACCTGACCTCTGCAGACTTTATAGGCAGGCTGGTGAAGGCCGTGTTTAATTTACGTAGGGCTCAAAGATTGGTTCCATCAGGTATGACATCCACAGAGTGCGTGGGGAAACCCGGTCGCCCCACCCTCATCTTAATCAAATGGCATTTCCAGTTGATCAGCGCCATCTTGTCGGCTTTTCTTACTGTACATGTGGTTGACAAAGAGGAGGGAAGATGGAGCCACCATCTTGAACGTGTCTAGACACTAGTTCCTGCTGGGAAGATGAAGCCACCATCTTGAAGGTGTCTAGCCCCTAGTTCCTGCTGGGAAGATGGAGCCGCCATCTTGAAGGTGTCTAGTCCCTAGTTCCTGCCGGGAAGATGGAGCCGCCATCTTGAAGGTGTCTAGTCCGTAGTTCCTGCCGGGAAGATGGGGCCGCCATCTTGAACGTGTCTAGTCCCTAGGTTTTGCCGGCATTCACCGGTACAAGCTCCCAGCTGGCTTGTCTATGTCAGCAGCTCGAATGCAGCTCAATTTTACAGACTGCTCTTTGTTAGAAAATGATTTGGGGCTGCTTTTCATTAAAGAGAAAAGCCTTACTAAGGACTTCCATATCCTTACCATCTGCCTAAGTGATTTCTTCTTAACTCCTATATAAATGCCTTTATTTCAATTCTCATAATGCCAAAAAAAAAGATGAGGCTGTGTTCTTGCTGTAAAATGCATGCAAAATAATTTGCACTCTGTCAACTTCAAGTTCAATAAAATTTATACATCCTCAGAAATGGCTATACAAGCTGAGTCCTACTTAGTGGATTTAGCCACAGTGAATTTATTAATTTACTCACTATCTTTGCCTACATTTTCAATAAACCTGTTTTCTGAGTGATATCTCCTACATATTATATTATAATATACTATATTATATTATTTATATTATTTTAACAAAATATGTATACTAGCCTGGTATGTTGGCACATGCCTATAATCGCAGCATTTTGGGAGGCCAAGGCAGGAGGACCACTTGAGACTAGGAATTTGAGACCAGCCTGGGAAACATAGAGAGACTTCATCTCTACAAAAGAAAAAGATATATATGTATACTATATTTAAACGTAGCTTATATCTGCTAATATGCAAATATAGAAATATGTAACTAAGGAAGATAAACAAGATCTGAATCCTAATATAAACTGGTTTTTTTTAAAAGTCAATAGTTGATTAAAGACTATACCTACTGCAATTTTATAAATCCCACCCAATGAGTTATAAATTAATAATTTGCTATATTTATTTGCGTGCTGTCTGTGGAATGGAACGGAATGGAACGTGGAATGGAACGTGGAATGGAAGGTGGAATGGAAAGTGGAATGCAATGGAATAGAACGTGGAATGTAATGTGGAAGGAATGTAGAATGGAATGAAATGGAATGTGGAAAGGAGTGTAATCGGATGTGGAACGGAATGTGGAATGGAATGGACTGGAATGTGGAATGGAATGTGGAATGGAATGTAGAATGGAATGAAAAGGAATCAGGAAATCAGTGGAACGGAATGTGCAATGGAATCTAAAAGAATTGAATATGCAATGCAATGTAGAAAGGAATGGAATGGAACGGAATGGAATGGAATGGAATGGAATTGAATGTGGAATGGAATGGAATGGAATGTGGAATGGAATGGAATGGAATGGAATGTGGAATGGAACGGAATGGAATGTGGAAAGGAACAGAGTGGAATTTGGAAAGCAATGGGAAAGAATGTGGAATGGAATGTGGAATTGAATGGACTGGAATGTGGAATGGAATGCAAAGGAATGTTATGGAATATGGAAAGGAATGGAATGGAATCTGTAATGGAATATGGAATGGAAAGTAGTATGGAACGTGGAAAGGAACATGGAATGGAACGTGGAGGGGAAAGTGGAATGGAATGGAAAGCGATGAGGAATGGAATGTGGAATGCAGTGGAATGGAATGTGGAAAGGAAAGTAATGGAATGTGGAAAGGGATGGAATGCTATGAAATGCTGAATTTAATGGAATGGAATGAAATGGAATGTCGAATGGAATGGAATGGAATTTGGAATGGAACGGAATGAAATGTGGAATGGAATGAAATTCAATGTGGACTAGAATGGAATGGAATGGAATGTGGAATGAAATGAAATGGAATGGAATGGAGTGGAAAGCGGAATTGAATGGAATGAAATGTGGAATGCAGTGGAATGCAATGGAACGTGGAATGGAATGGAATGGAATGTGGAATAGAATGGAATGGAATGTGGATTGGAATGGGTAATGCAAAGGAATGGAATATGGAATGGAATGTGGAATGCAATGGAATGGAGCGGAATGGAATATGTAATGGAATGTGGAATGGAATGAAATGTGGATTTGAATGTGGAATGCAAAGGAATGGAATGTGAAATGTAATGTGGAATGCAATGGAATGGAATGTGGAAAGGAATGTGTAATAGAATGTGGAATGGAATGGAATGGAATGTGGAGTGTAATGTGGAATACAATCTGGAATAGACCGGAATGTAAAGTGGAATGGAATGCTGAATGGAAAGTGTAATGGAATGGAGTAGAATGTGGAATGGAATGTGTAATGGAATGGAAAGGAACGTGGAATGGAACCTGGAGTGGAAATTGGAACGGAAAGTGGAATGGAAAGGAATGGAATGGAATGGAATGTACAAAGGAAGGGAAAAGAATGTGGAATGGAATGTGGAATGGAATGCAATGGAATGTGAAATGGAATGGAGTGGAAAGTGGAATGGAAAGAATAGAATGCAGGATGGAATGGATTGGTGTGGAATGGGGAATGGAATGGAATGGAATGGAATGGAATGTGGAATGGAATGGAATGGAATGGAAAGGAACGGAAAGTGAAATGGAATGTGGAATGAAAGGTGAAATGGAATGTGGAAAGGAATGTGAAACAGAATGAAAAGGAACGTGGAAAGGAATGGAATAGAATGAAATGTGGAATGGAATGGAATGGAATGTGGAATGGAATGTGGAATGGAATGTAATAGAATAGGGACGGGAATGAGGAATGGAATGTGGAATGGAATGTGGAATGGAAAGTGGAATGGAATGTGGAATGGAATGGATTGAGGAATGCAAGGGAATAGAATGTGGAATGGAATGTGGAATGGAATGGAATGGAATGGAATGGAATGGAATGGAATGTGGAATGGAAGGGAATAGAATGTGGAATTGAATGTGGAATGAAATGGAATACACAATGGAATGGAATGGAACGTAAAACGGAAGTGAATGCAATGTTGAATGAAATGCAATTGAATGTTTCATGGAACGGTATGCAATGTGGAATGGAATGGAATGTTATGGAATGTGTAATGAAAAGGAATGGAATGCAAGGCAATGTGGAATGGAATAGAATGGAATCTGGAATGGAATGGAATGGAAAGTGGAATGGAATTGAATAGAATGGAATGCGGAATGGTATGGAATGGAATTTGGAATGGAATGTAATTGAATGGAATGGAATGTGGAATTTATTGGAACGGGATGTGGAATGGAAGAGAATGGAATGTGAAATGGAATGGAATGGAATGTGGAATGGAATGTGGAATGTAATGAAAGGAATGTGGACGGGAATGTGGAATGGAATATGGAATGGAATGTGGAATGTAACGGAATGGAATTTGGAGTGGAATGTGGAATGGAATGTGGAATGGAATGGAAAATGGAATGGAATGGAATGGAATGTGGATTGGAATGGAATAGAATGTGGAAGCAATGGAATGGAATGTGAAATGGAATGCAGAATGGAATACGAAATGGAATGAAATGGAACGTGGGATGGAATGAAATGGAACGTGGAATAGAATAGAATGGAACATTGATAGGAATTTACGGTAAAGTGGAATGGTGCGTGGAAAGTAACGTGGAATGGAACAGAATGGAATGTGGAAGCAATGGAATGGAATGTGAAATGGAATGCGGTATGGAATATGAAATGGAAGGAAATGGAACGTGGGATGGAATGAAATGGAACATGGAATAGAATAGAATGGAACATTGATAGGAATGTACGGTAAAGTGGAATGGTGCGTGGAAAGTAAAGTGGAATGGAATAGAATGGAATGTGGAATGGCATGGAATGCAATGTGGACTGGAATGGAATCGAATGGAATGCAATGCAATTTTTAATGGAAGGTGGAATGGAACGTGGAATGGAATGGAATAGAACGTGGAATGGAACGTGGAATGGAAGGTGGAATGGAACGTGGAATGGAATCGAATGGAAGGTGGAATGGAACGTGGAATGGAACGTGGAATGGAACATTGAATGCAACGTGGAATGGAATGGAACAGAACGTGGAATGCAATGTGGAAGGAATGTGGAATGGAACGCAATGGAATGTGGAAAGGAGTGTAATCGAATGTGGAATGGAAAGTGGAATGGAAAGGAATGGAATGTGGAATGGAATGTGGAATGGAATGGAATGGAATGTGGAATGGAATGGATTGGAATGTGGAAAGGAATCTGGAATGGAATGGAATGGAATGTGGAAGGGAATGTGGAATATAATGTGGAATTGAATGGGATGGAATGTGGAATGGAATCTGGAATGGATTGGAATGGAAAGTGTACTGGAATGTGGAATGGAATGTGCAATGAAATGTGGAGTGGCATGAGGAATTGAACAGAATGCAATGTGGAATGCAATGTGGAATGGAATGTGGAATGGAACTTGCTATGGAACGGAATGGAAGGTGTAATGGAACGTGGAATGGAATGTGGAATGGATCATGGGATGGAGTGGAATGGAATGTGGAATACAACGTTGAATGGAATGTGGAATGGATCGTGAAATGGAGTGGAATGGAATGTGGAACGGAACGTAGAATGGAATGGAATGGATTGTGGAATGGAAAGTGGAATGGAATGTGGAATGGCTCGTGGAATGGAACGGAATGTAATGTGTAATGGAAAGTGGAATGGAATGGAAGGGAACGTGGAATGGAACGTGGAATGGAACCTGGAATGGAAAGTGGAATGGAATGTGCAATGGAATATGAAATGGAACATAGAATGGATTGGAATGGAACAGAAAGCAACGTGGAATAGAATCTGGAATGAAATGTGGAATGAAACTAGGAATAGAATGGAAAGGAACGTGGCATGGAACGTGGAATGGAATGTGGAATGGAACGTGGAATGGACTGGAATGGAATGTGGAATGGAATATGGAATGGAATGAGGAATGGAATGTGGAAAGTAAAGGAATGGAATGGAATCTGTAATGGAATGTGGAAAGGAATGTGGAATGGAATGTGGAATACAATGGAATGGAAAGTGGAATGGAATGTGGAATGGAAAATAGAATGGAATGTCATGGAATGTGGAATGAAATGTGAAATGGAATATGGAATGGAATGTGGAATGGAACGTAATTGAATGTGGAATGGAATGTGGAAAGGACTGTGGAATTGAAGGGAATTGAATGTCTAATGGAATGTGAAATGGAATGAAATGGATTGTGTAATGCAATGTGGAATAGAATGTGGAATTGAATGGAATGGAATTTTGAATGGAATGTGGAATGGAATGGAATGCAATGTGGAATGGAATGTGGAATGGAAAGTGGAATTCAATGTGGAATGGAATGGAATGGAAAGTGGAATGGAATGTTGAATGTAATGGAATGTAATGCGGACTGGAATGTGGAACAGACTGTGTAATGGAATGTGGAGTGCCATGTGGAATAGAACGGAATGAAACGTTGAATGGAATGGGGAATGGTTCATGGAATGGGATGGAATGGAATGTGGAATGGAACGTGGAATGGAAAGGAATGGAAACTGGAATGGAACGTGCAATGGAACGTGGAATGAAATGTGGAATGCAACGTGGAATGGAATGTGCAATGGGATGTGGAATGGATCGTTGAATGGAACGGAACGGAAAGTGGAATGGAACATGGAATGGAATGTAAAGGAACGTGGAATAGAATGTGGAATGGAATGTGGAATGGAACGTGGAATGGAATGGAAAGGAACTTGGAATGGAATGTGGAATGAAACGAAGAATGGAATGGAATGGATTATGGAATGGAATGTGGAATGGAATTTGGAATGGAATGTGGAATGGAATGTGGAAATGAATGGAGTGGAAAGGAATGTGTAATAAAATGTGGAAAGGAATGTGGAATGGAATGGAAGGGAAAGTGGAATGGAAAGTGGAATTGAAATGAATGGAATGTGCAATGGAATGAAATGGAATGTGAAACGGAATGGAATGGAATGTGGAACTGAATGGAGTGGAAAGGAATGTGTAATAAAATGTGGAAAGGAATGTGGAATGGAATGGAAGGGAAAGTGGAATGGAAAGTGGAATTGAAATGAATGGAATCTGCAATGGAATGAAATGGAATGTGAAACGGAATGGAATGGAATGTGGAATTGAATGTGAAACGGAATGGAATGGAATGTGGAATTGAATGTGGAACGGAATGGAATGGAATCTGGAATGGAATACGGAATGGAATGGATTGGAATGCGGAAGGTAATGGAACGGAATGGTATGGAATGTGGAATGGAATGGAATTAAATGTGGAATGGAAAGTGGAATGGAATGGAATGGAATGTGGAATGGAACATGGAATGGAATGTGTAAAGGAAAGGAATGGCATGTGGAATGGAATGCGGAATGGACAGGAATGGAATGGAAAGGAATGTAATGGATTGTGGGATGGAATGGAATGGAATGCAGAATGGAATGCAAAATGGAATGTGGAATGAAATGCGGAATGGTATGCAATGCAATCTGAAATGGAATGTGGAATGGAATGGATTGGAATGTGGAAAGCAGTGTGGAATGGAATATGGAATGCCTTGGAATGGAATGCGGAATGGAATGTAGAATGGAATGGAATGGAATGTGGAAAGGAATGTGGAATGTAATGGATTGGAAAGTGGAATGGAATGTGAAATGGAAAGTGGAAAGGAACGCGATGAAATGTGGAATGGAATGCGGAAGGGAATGTGGAATGAAACGTGGAATGCATCGTGGAATTGAATTGAATAGAAATTTTAATGGAATGTGGAATGTAATGGAAGGGAATGGGGAATGGAATGTTGAGTGGAAAGAAATGGAATGTGGAACGGAATGGAATGGAATGAGGAATGGGAAGTGGAATGGAACGGAATGAAATGCATAATGGAATGTGGAATGGAATGTGGTATGGACAGTTGAATGGAATGGAATGGAAAGTGAAATGGAACGTGGAATGGAAAGGAAAGGAACCTGGAATGGAATGTGGAATGGAATGTTTAACGGAACGTGGAATGGAAAGGAAAGGAACATGGAAATGAATGTGGAATGGAATGTGGAATGGAACGTGGAATGGAATGGAATGGAATGTGGAATGGAATGTGGAATGGAAGATGGAATAGAAAGGAATGGAATGTGGAATGGAATGTGGAATGGAAAATGGAATAGAATGGAATGGAATGTGGAATGGAATGTGAAATGGAATGTGGAATAGAATGTGTAATGGAACGTAATGCACTGTAGAAGGGAATGTGAAGTGGAATGTGGAATGGAAAGTGTAATGGAATGGAATGGAATGTGTAATGGAACGTGGAAAGGAATGGAAAGGAACGAGGAATAGAACATGGAATGGAATGGAATGGAACGCGGAATGGAATGGAATGGAACATGGAATGGATTGTCTAACGGATCGTGGAATGCAAAGTGGAATGGAATGGAATGGTACATGGGTTTGAGTGTGGAATGGAATGTGGAATAGAAAGTGGAATGGAAAGTGGAAAGGAATGTTGAATGGAAAGGAATGGAATGTGGAATGGAATGGAATGGAATGTGGACTGGAATGGTATTGAATGCAATGGAATGTGGAATGGAAGTTGGAATGGTATGGAAATGAAAGTCGAATGGAAAGTGGAATGGAACCTGGAAGGGAAGGTGGAATGAAACATGGAATGGAATGGAACAGAAGGTGAAATGGAATGTGGAAAGGAATGTGGAATGGAATGGAATGGAATGTGGAATGGAATGGAATGGAATGTGGAAAGGAATGTAATCAAATGTGCAATGGAAAGTGGAATGGAATGGATTGGGATGTGGAATGGAATGTGGAATGCAATGGAATGGAATGGAATGTGGGAGGGAATGTGGAATGGAATGTGGAAGGCAAAGTGGAATGGATTGGAATGGAATGTGGAATGGAATGTGGAATGGAAAGGAATGCAATGTCTAACGGAATGTGGAATGGAATGGAATGGATTGTGGAATGAAAAGTGGAATAGAATGGGGAATTCAATGGAACGGAATTTTGAATGGAATGTGGAATGTAATGGAATGGAATGTGGAAGAGAATGTGGAATAGAATGTGGAATGGAATGTGGAAAGGAATCAGGAATTCAATGTGGAATGGAATGGAATGGAATGTGGAATGGAATGTGGAATTGAATGGTATGGAATGTGGACTGGAATGTGGAATAGAATGTGGAATTGAATTTGCAATGGAAAGTAGAGTGGCATGTGGAATAAAACGGAATGGAATGGGGAATGGAATGTGGAATGGAATGTGGAATGGAACGTGTTATGAAACAGAATGGAATGTGGAATAGAATGTGGAATGGAAATGAATGGAATGTGCACTGGAATGGCATGGAATGTGGAATGGAATGGAATGAAATGTGGAATGGAATGGAATGGAATGCGGAATGGAATGGAATGCAATGGTACGGAATATGGAATGGAATGGAATGGAACACGGAATGGAATGTGGAATGGAATGCGGAATGCAATGTGGAATGGAAGGTGGAATGGAATGGAATGGAAAGTGTAGTTGAACGTGGAATGGAATATGGAATGGAACATGGAATAGAATATGGAATGGACTGTCAAATGGAAATGAATGGAATATGCAATGGAATGGAATGGAATGTGGAAGGAATGGAATGGAATGTGGAATGGAATGGAATGCAATGTGGAATTGAATGTGAAATGGAATGGAATGGAATGAGGAATAGAATGTGGAATGCAATGGAATGGAAGGAAGAATGGAATGGAATGGAAAGGAATGTGGAATGGAATGGAATGGAATGTGGATTTGAAAGTGCAATGGAATGGAATTGAATCTGGAATAGAATATGTAATGGAATGGAATGGAATGCGGAATGGAATGGACTGGAATGTGGAATGGAATGGAATGCAATGTGGAATGGAATGGAACGGAACGTGGAATGGAACGTGGAATGCTATGTGGAATGGAAAGGAAACGAATGTGGAATGGAATGTGGAATGGAATGAGGAATGGACAGGAATGGAATGGAATGGAATGGAATGTGGAATGAAATGTGGAATGGAATGGAATGGAATGTGTATTGGAATGAGGAATGGAATGGATTGGAAGGTGGAATGCAGTGTGGAATGGAATGTAGAATGCAATGCAATGGTATGGAATGCAGAATGGAATGTGGAATGAAATGGAATGGCATGTGGAGTGAAATGTGGAATGGAATGTGGAATGAAATATGGAATGGAATGAAATGGAATTTGGAAAGGAATGTGGAGTGTAAAGGATTGGGATGCAGAATAGAATATGGAATGGAGTGTGGAATGGAAAGCAATGGAATGTGGAATGGAGTGTATAATGGAATGTGGAATTGAGTGTGGAATGGAATGGAATTGAATGTGGAATGGAAGGTGGAATGGAATGTGGAGTAGAATGTGGAATGTAATGGAATGTAACGCGTAAAGAAATCGAATGCAATGGTTAGCAATATGGAATGGAATGGAATGGAACATGAAATGGAACTTGGAATGGAACGTGGAAAGGAAGCTGGAATAGAAAGAGGAATGGAAAGGAATGGAACGTGGAATGGAATGTGGAATGGAATGTGTAATGGAATGGAATAGAATGTGGAATGGAATCGAATGGAATGTGGAAAGGAATGTAATCGAATACGGAATGGAAAGTGGAATGCAATGGACTGAAATTTGGAATGGAATGTGGAATGGAATGGAATGGAATGTGGAATGGCATGGATGGAATGTGGAAAGGAATCTGGAATGGAATGGAATGGAATGTTTAAAGGAATGTGGAATAGAATGTGGAATGGAATGGGATGAAATGTGGAATGAAATGTGATGGAATATGGAATGGAATGTGGAATGGAACTTGGACTGCAATGTTGAACGGAATGTTCAATGGAATGGAGAGTGGAATGTAGAATTGAACGGAATGGATCATGGAATACAATGTGGAATGGAATGTGGAACTGAACGTGAAATGGAGTGGAATGGAATGTGGAATGGAACGTTGAATTGTATGGCATGGAAAGTGGAATGGATCTTGGAAAGAATGGAATGGAACTTGGATTGGAATGTGGAATGGTATGTGGAATGGAACGTGGAATTGTATGGAATGGAAAGTGGAATGGATCTTGGAAAGAATGGAATGGAACTTGGATTGGAATGTGGAATGGAATGTGGAATGGAATGTGGAATGGAACGTCGAATGAAGTGGAATGGAATGTGGAAGGGAATGGAATGGAACTTGGAATGCAATATGGAATGGAATGTGGAATGGAAGGTGGAATTGAAAGTGGAATGAAATGGAAGGGAATGTGCAATGGAACGTGGAATGGAACGAAATGGAAATTGGAATGGAATGGAATGTAGAATGGAAAGGAATGGAACATGGAAAGGGACGTGAAATGGAACATGGTATGCAACGTGTAGTGGAATGTGGAATGGAATGAGGAATGCAAAGGTATGGAAAGTGGAACGGAATGGAATGGAATGTTGAAGGAAAAGGAATGCAACATGGAATGGGACGTGGAATGGAACATGCAACGGCATGGATTGGAACGTGGATTGGAATGTGGAATGGAATGGAACGTGGATTGGATTTTGGAATGGAATGGAATGGAACTCGGAATGCAATGTGGAATGGAATGTGGAAAGGAACTTGGAATGGAATGTTGAATGGAATGGAATGGAACGTTGAATGGCAAGGAATGGAGTGTGGAATGGAATGCGGAATGGAATGAAATGGATTGTGGAATGAAATGGAATGGAATGTGGAATGGAAAGGAGTGGAACGTGGAATGGGAGGTGGAATGAAACATGGAATGCGATGTGAAATGGAAAGTGGAATGGAATATGGAATGGAATGGAATGGAATGTGGAATGGAATGGAAAGGGATGTGGATTGGAATGGAATGGAGTGTGGAATGCAATGGAATGGAGTGGAATGTGGAATGGAATGGAATGGAATGGAATGGAATGCGGAATGGAATGTGACAGGGAAGGTGAAATGGAATGTGGAATGGAATGCAAAGGAAAGTTGAATGGAATGAGAAATTGAATGTGGAAGGGAACATGGAATGGAACGGAATGGAATGAAATAGAATGTGGAATGGAAGGGAATGTAAAGCGAAATGGAATGGAATGGAAAGGTATGGAGTGTGGAATGGAATTGAATGCAATGTGGAATGTAACGGAATGGAACGTGGAATGGAACGTGGAATGAAATGGGGAATGTGGAATTTAATGTGGAATGGACAGGAATGAAATGGAATGGAAAGTGGAAAGGAATGTGGAATGGAATTTGGAATGGAATGGAATGGAATGTGGAATGGAATGGAATGGAATGCAATGAGGAATGGAATGGAATGGAATGGAATATGGAATGGAATGTGGAATGGACTGTGGAATGGACTGCGGAATGGAATGTGGAATGAAATGTGGAAAGCAATTGAATGGAATGTGGAATGGACTGCGGAATGGAATGTGGAATGGAAAGTGGAATGAAATGTGGAATGGAATGGAATGGAACGTGGAATGGAATGTGGAATGGAATTGATAGGAATGTTGAATGGAATGTTTAATGGAACAGAATGGAAGGTGGAATGGTATGTGAGGTGGAATATGGAATAGAAAGTGGAATGGAATGGAATGGAATGTGGAATGCAACACGGAATGAAATATAATGGAAGGTGGAATGGAAAGTGGAATGGAATATGGAATGGAATGTGGAATGGAATGTGGAATGGAATGTGGAATGGAATGTGGAAAGTAATGCAATGGAATGTGGAATTGAATGTGGAATGGAGTGTGGAATTGAATGGAATGGAATGTGCAATGGAATGTGGAATGGACTTTAATGGAATGTGGAAGTGAAAGTGGAATGGAATATGGAATGGATTGTGGAGTGAATGTGGAATGGAACGAAATGGAATGAGGAATGGAATGTGGAATGGAGTGTGGAATAGAATTTGGAAAGGAATGCAATGGAATGTCGAATGGAACGTGGAATGGAATGGAATGGAACGTCGGACAGATCTTGGAATGGATCGTGGAATGGAACATGGAATGGAAAGTGGAATGCAGTGTGGAATAGAATGTGGAATTGAATGTGGAATTGAACGTGGAATGGAATGGAATGGAAGGTGGAATGGAACGTGGAATGGAAGGTGGAAAGGAATGTGCAACGGATTGTGGAATGAAAAGTAGAATGGAACGTGGAATGGAAAGTGGAATGGAATGTGGAATGGAAAGTGGAATGTAATGTGGAAAGTAATGTGGAATGGAAAGGAATGGAACGTGGAATAGAAGGTGAAATGGAATGGAATGGAATCCGGAATGGATTGGAATGTGGAATGGAAACAAATGGAATCTGGAATGGAATGGAATTTTATGAAATGTGCAATGGAATGGAATGGAATGGAATGGAACGTGGAATGGAAAGGAAAGGAAAGTGGAATGGAAAGGAATGGAATGGATTGGAACGTGGAAAGGTATGGTGCGGAAAGTGGAATGGAAGGTAATGGAATGAAATGGAATGTGGAATGGAAGGAGGAATCGAACGGAATGGAACGTGGAATGGAATGTGGAATGGAATGTGGAATGGAATGGAATGGAATATGGAAAGGAATGTAATCGAATGTGGAATGGAATGTGGAATGGATTGGATTGGAATGTGTAATGGAATGGAATAGAATGTGGAAGGGATTGAGGAATGGAATGTGGAATGTAAGGTGGAATGGAATGGAATGGAATGTGTAATGGAATATGTAATGGAATGGAATGGAATGGAAAGTGGAAGGGAATAAGGAAGGGAATGTGGAAGGGAAAGTGGAATGGAAAGGGGAATGGAATGTGGAATGGAATGTGGATTGGAATACAATGGAATGTGGAAAGGGATGTGGAATGGAACGGAATGGAATGTGGAAGGGAAAGTGGAATGGAAAGGGGAATGGAATGTGGAATGGAATGTGGATTGGAATACAATGGAATGTGGAAAGGGATGTGGAATGGAACGGAATGGAATGTGGAAAGGAATGTGGAATGGAATCTGGAATGGAATGCAATGGAATGTGCAATGAAATGTGGAATGGAATGGAAAGGAATGTGGAAAGGAATCTGGAAATGAATCGAATGGAATATGGAAAGGAATGTGGAAATGAATGTGGAATGGAATGGAATGGAATGTGGAATGGAATGTGGAATGGAATGGAATGGAATGTTGACTGGAATGTGGAATGGAATGTGGAGTGGCATGTGGAATTGAACATAATGGAAAGTTTAATGGAATGTGGAATGGAATGTGCAATGGAACGTACTATGGAATGGAATGAAATGTGGAACGGAATGTGAAATTGAATGTGGAAGTGATGTTGGAATGGAGTGGAATGGAATGTGAAATGGAACGTGGTATGGAATGTGGAATGGATCGTGGAATCGAATGAAATGGAATGTGGAAAGGAACGTAGAATGCAATGGAATAGAATGTGGAAGGGAACGTGGAATGGAATGTGGAATGGATCGTAGAATGGAATGGAATGGAATCTGTAACAGACCGTGGAATTGAATAGAGTGGAACGTGTAATGGAAAGTGGAATGGAATGTGAAATGGAAAGTGGAATGGAATGTGCAATGGAATGTGCAATGGAATGTGGAATGGAAAGTGGAATGGAATGGAATGGAACCTGGAATGGAATGGAATGGAATGTCGAATGGAATGTGGAATTTAATGGAATGGAATGTGGAAGGGAATGTGGAATGGAATGTGGGATTGAATGTGGAGTGGAATGAAATGGAATTTGGAATGGAAAGTGGAATGGAATGGAAAGGAATGTGGAAAGGAATCTGGAATGGAATGGAATGGAATGTGGAACGGAATGTGGAAGTGAATGTCGAATGGAATATAATGGAATGTGGAATGGAATGTGGAATGGAATGGAATGGAATGTGGACTGGAATGTGGAATGGAATGTGGAGTGGCATGTGGAATTGAAAGGAATGGAAGGTGGAATGGAATGTGGAGAGGAACGTACTATGGAACAGAATGGAAGGTGGTATTAACGTGGAATGGAATGTGGAATGGAATGTTGATTGCAACGGAATGGAATGTGGAATGGAATGTGGAATGGATCATGGAATGGTAAGTTGAATGGAATGGAATGGAACATGGATTTGAATGTGGAACGGAATGTAGAATAGGAAATGGAATGGAATGTGGGATGGAAGGTTCAATGGAAAGGAATGGAATGTGGAAAGGAATGGAATGGAATGTGGAATGGAATGGAATGGAATGTGGACTGGTATTGTATGGAATGTTATGGAATGTGGAAGGGATTGGAATGGAACATGGAATAGAATAGGGAAAGGAATGGAATGGAATGCAAAATTTAATGCAAAGGAATGGTATGGAATTTGGCATGGAATGGTATGCAATGTGGCATGGAATGGAATGGAACGTGGAATGAAACGTGGAAAGGAATGTGGAATGGAATGCGGACTGGAGAGGAATGGAATGGAATGGAATGCGGAATGGAACGTGGAATGGAATGGAATGGAATGTGAAATGGTATGCGCAATGGAATGTGGAATGAAATGTGGAATAAAATTGAATGGAATGTGGAATGGAAAGTGGAATGGAATGGCATAGAATGTGGAATGGAATGAAATGGAATGTGGAATGAAATGTGGATTGGAACAGCAGGGAATTTGGAAAGGAATGGAATGGAATGTGGAATGGAATGCGGATTGGAATTGAATGGAATGTGGTGTGGAATATGGAATGGAAAGGGATGGAATGGAATGTGGAATGGAATGAAATGGAACGTGGAATGGAATGGAATGAAATGGAACGTGGAATGGAATGGAATCTAATAGAATGTGGAATGGAATGGAATTGAATTTGGAATTCAATGAACGGAGTGGAATGTGGAATGCAATGGAATGGAATTTGGAATGGAATGCAGTGGAATAGAATGTGGAATGGTATGGAATGGAATGTGGAATGGAATGGAATGGATTGTGGAATTCAATGTGTAATTGAATGTGGAATGAAATGGAATGAAATGGAATGGAATGTAGAATGGAATGTGGTATGGAAAGGAAAGAAGTGTGGAATGGAATGTGGAATGGAATGGGCTGGAATATGGAATGGAATGTGGAATGGAAAGGAACGGAAAGTAGAATGGAATGGAACGGAATGTGGAATTCAAAGGAATATAAGGCGGAATGGAATGGAATGTAACTTGGAATGGAAAGGAAAGGAATGTGGAATGAAATTGAATGGCATGGAATGGAACATAGAATGAAATGTGGAACGGAAAGTGGATTGGAAAGACGAATGGAACGTGGAATGGAATGTAACGGAATCTGGAATGGAATGGGGAATGAAATTGAATGGATTATGGAATGGAAAGTGGCATGGAGTGGAATTGAATGGCTTATGGAATGGAAAGTGGAATGGAATGGAATGTGCAAAGGAATGTGGAAGAGAATGTGGAATAGATTGTGGAATGGAATGGAATGGAATGTGGCATGGAATGTGGAATAGAATGTGGAAAAGGATGTGGAATGGAATGGAATGGAATGTGGCATGGAAAGTGGATTGAAATGTGGAATAGAATCTGGAAAGGAATGGAATGGAATGTGGAATGGAATGGAATGGAATGTGGAATGGAATGGAATGGAATAGAATGTGCAATGGAATGTGGAATGGAAAGGAATGGAATGTGGCTTCGACTTTGGAATCGAATAAGGAATGGAATGGATGGTGAAATGGAATGGAATTGAATGTGGAATGGAATGGAATGGAATGGAATGGAATGTGAAAAGGAATGGAATGGAAAGTGGAATGGAATGTGGAATGAAAAGTTGAGTGGAATGGAATGGAATGTGGAATGCAGTGTAATGGAATGGAAAGTGGAATGGAATGGAATGGAAAGTGGAATGCAATTGGATGGAATAGGAATTCAATTAGGAATGGAATGGAATGGAATGGAATAGAATGTGGAAAAGAATTGAATGGAATGTGGAATGAAATGGAATGGAATGCAATGTGGAATGGAATATAGTGGAATGGAAAGGAATGTGAAATGGAATGGAATGGAACATGGAATGGAATGGAATGGAATATGGAATGGAATGGAAAGGAATGTTGGGTGGAACTGAATGGAATGGAATGGAATGTGGAATGGAATGGAAAGGAATTGAATGTGAAATTGAATGGAAAGAGGAACGGAATGTATAACGGAATGGAATGGAATGGAATGTGGAATGGAATGGAATGGAATGTGGAATGGAATGGAATGGAATGTGGTATGGAATGGCATGGAATATGAAGCGGAATGGAATGCCCAATGGAATGGAATGGAATGGAATGTGGAATGGAATGGAATGTAATGTGGAATGGAATGGAATGTGGAATGGAATGTGTAATGGATGGAATGTAACGGTATGTGGAATGGAATGGACTGTGGAATAGAATGGAATGGAATGTGGAAAGCAAAGGAATGGAAAGTGGCCTGGAATGCAATTGTATTTGGATTTTAAGAGAGTGGAACGAGGCTTAGAATGGAATGGAGTGTGGAATTGAATGCAATGGAATGTGGAATGGAAGGGAATGGAATGGGGAATGGAATGTGGAATGCAACGGAATGGAATGGAATGTGGTGTGGAATGTCACGGAATGTGGAATGGAATGGAATGGAATGTGGCATGGAATGGAACGGAATGTGGAATGGAATGGAAAGTAACCTGGAGTGGAATAGTATGGAAAGTGGAATGGAGTGGGATGGAACCTGGAATGCAATGTGGAAAGGAATGGAAGGAATGGAATGTAAAGTGGAATGGAATGGAATTTTGGAATGGAATGGAAATGAATGGGGAATGGAATGTGGAAAATAATGGAATGGAAAGAGGAATGGAATGTGGAATGGAATGGAATTTGAAATGGATATAGTATGGATTGTGAAATGGAAATGGAATGGAGTGTGGAATGGAATGGTATTTAATGTGGAATGGAATGGAATATAATGTGGAATGGAATGGTATGGAATGTGGAATGGAACGTGGAATGGAATGGAATGGAATGTGGAATGGAATGTGGAATGGAATATGGAATGGAATGGAATGGAATGCGGGGTGGAATGGAAAGTTGAATGGAATGGACTGGAATGGAATGTGGAATGCAATGGAATACAATGTGGAATCGAGTGTAATGGAATGGAACAGAATATGCAATGGAATGTGGAAAGGAATGGAATGGTATGTGAAATGGAACATGGAATGGAATGGAATGGAACGTGGAATGGAATCTGATGTAATGTGTTATGGAATGAGGAATGGAATGGAATAGAACGGAAAGGAATTTGGAATGTAATGGAGTGGAATGTGGAACGGGAAGTGAAATGGAAAGGAATGGAATGTGGAATGGAATGTGCAATGGAATGGAATGGAACGTTGAACGGAATGTGGAATGAAACGTGGAATGGAATGGAATGGAATGTGTAATGGAATAAGGATTGGAACGTGGAATGGAGTGGAATGGAACGTGTAATGAAATGTGGAATGGAATGGAATGCAATACGGAATGGAAAGTGGAATAGAATGGAAAGGAATGTGGAATGGAATGGAAAGGAATGTGGAATGGAATGTGGAATGGAAACTCGAATGGAACGGAATGGAACGTAGAATGGATTGAGGAATGGAACGTGGAATGGAATGCAATGGAACGTGGAAAGAAACTTTGCATGGAATGTGGAATGGAACGTGGAGTGGAATGAGTTACGGAATGTGGAATGGCATGGAGTGGAACGTGGAATGGAATGAGGAAAGGAACGTGGAATGGAATGGAATGGAACATGGAATGGAACGTGGAATGCAATGTGGAATGGAACGTGGAATGGAACGTGGAATGGAATGGAATGGAAAGTGGAATGAAATGAGGAATGGAATGTGGAATGCAATGGAGTGGAAGGTTTAATGGAATGAGGAAAGAAACATGGAATGTAATGGAAAGGAAAGTGTAATGGAATGTCTAATGGAATGGAATGGAACAGAATGGAAAGTGGAATGGAATCTGGAATATAATGTTGAATGGAATAAAATGGAATGAAATGTGGAATGGAAAGTGGAATGGAAAGGAATGGAATGTGTTATGGAATGGGAAGGAATGTGGAAAGGAAAGGAATGGAATGGAATGTGGAATGGAAGGGAATGGAATGTGGAATGGAATGGAATGGAATGTGAAATGGAAGGGAATGGAATGTGGAATGGAATGGAACAGAATGGAATGTGGAATGGAATGGAATGGAAGGTGGAATGGAATATGGAATGGATTGGAATGGAATGGATGGTGGAATGGAATGGAAAGAAAGTGGAACCGCATGGAATGGAACAAAATGTGCAATACAATGGAATGGAATGTGGAATGGAACGGAATGGAATGGAGAAAAATGTGGAATGGAATGGAATGGAATGTGGAATGGAAGGGAATGGAATGGGGAATGGAATGTGGAACGGAATGGAACGGAATGGAATGGAACGTGGAGTGGAATGGAATGGAATGTGGCATGGAATGGAATGAAATGTGGCATGGAATGGAATGGAATATGGAACGGTATGGAATGTAATGTGGAACGGAATGGAATTTAACATGGAATGCAATGGAATGGAAATTGGAATGCAATGGAATGGAATGTGGAATGGAATATTGAATGGATTGGAATGCCATTGAAAGTGGAATGGAATGGAAAGGAATGTGGAATGGAATGCAACGGAATGAAATTTGGAATAGAATGGAAAGGAATGTGGAATGGAAGGGAATGGAATGGAATGCAATGTGGAATGGAATGGAATGTAAACTGGAATGGAAACTGGATTGGAACTTGGATTGGAAAGGAATTGAACGGAATGCATTGTGTAATGGTAAGTGGAATGGAATGGGTAGGAACGGAATGGAATGTGGAATGGAAAGTGCAATGGAATGGAATGGAATGGAATGTAGAATGCAATGTGGAATTGAACGTGGAAATGGAATGGAATTGAACGTGGAATGGAAAGTTTAATGTATTGGAATGGAATTATTTGGAATGGAATAGAATGGAAAGCGAAACGGAATGTGGAATTCAACGGAATGGAATGAGGAATGGAATGTGGAATGGAATGGAATGTGGCATGAAATCGAATGGAATGTGGAATGGAATGGAATGGAATGAAAAGGAATGTGGAATAGAACTTTGAATGGAATGGAATGTGGAATGGAATGTGGAATGGAATGGAATGGAAAGTGGAATGGAATGAAACAGTATGTGGAATGGAATGTAATGGAATGGAATGTGAAATGCAATGGAATGGAATGGAATGGAATGGAATGTAGAATGTAATGGAATGGAATGGGGAATGGAATGGGGAATGCAAAGTGGAATGCAACGGAAAGTGCCATGGAATGTGGAAAGGAAAGTGGAATTGAATGGAATCGAATGTGGAATGCAATGTGGAATGCATGGGAATGGCATGTGGAATCAAATGGAATGGAATATTGAATTCAATGCAATGGAATGGATTGGAATGTGGAATGGAATGCAATGGAATGTGGAATGGAATTCAACCGAAAGTGAAATGGAAATAGAATTTAATGAGGAATGTGTGGAATTTAATGTGGAATGGAATGGAATTGAATGTGGAATGGAAAGTGGAATGAAATGCATTGGAATGTGAAATAGAATGTGGAATAGAATGGAATGTGGAATGGAATGGAATGGAATGTCATGGAATGGAATTTAGAATGCAATGGAATGGAATGGGGAATGGAATGGGGAATGCAAAATGGAATGCATCGGAACTTGCCATGAAATGTGGAATGGAAAGTGGAATTGAATGGAATTAAATGTGGAATACAATCTGGAATGGATGGGAACGGCATGTGGAATGAAATGGAATGAAATATTAAATTCAATGCAATGGAATGGAATGGAATGTGGAAAGGAATGAAATGGAATGTGGAATGGAATTCAACGGAAAGTGAAATGGAAATAGAATTTAATGTGGAATGTATGGAATTTAATGTGGAATGGAATGGAATTCAATGTGGAATGTAAAGTGGAATGAAATGTATTGGAATGTGAAAGAGAATGTGGAATAGAATGGAATGTGGAATGGAATGGAATGGAATGTGGAATGGAATGGAATGGAACGCAATGTGGAATACAATGTATTGCAGTGGAACGGAATGTGGAATGGAATGGAATGTGGAATGGAATGTGGAATGGAACATGGAATGGAACGTGGAATGGAATGGGATGGAATGTGGAATGGAATGTGGAATGGAACGTGGAATGGAATGGAAAGGAATGGAATGGAATGGAATGTGGAATTCAATTGAATGGAATGCAATGTGGAGTGGAATTTGGAATGGAACGTGGAATGGAATGGATTGGAATGTGGAATGTAATGGAATGGAATGTGGAAAGGATTGGTATGGAATGGAATGTGGGATGGAAATGAATGGAATGTAAAGGAACGTGGAAGGGAATGGAAAGTGGAATGGAATGGAATGGAATGTGGATTGCAATGGAAAGAAAGGAATGTGAAATGGAATGGAATGGAGAGTTGAAGGGAATGGAAACTAGAATGGAATGGAATGGAATGTGGAATGCAATGGATAGGAATGGAATATGAAATGGAATGGAATGGACTAAGGAATGGAATGGAAAGGAATGGAATATGAAATGGAATGGAAAGGAATATGGAAAGGCATTTTATGGAATGGAAAGTGGAATGGAAACAAATGGAATGGAATTTGAAAGTGGAATGGAATTGAATGCAGAATGGAATGGAATGGAATGTGGAATAGAATGGAATAAAATGTGTAATGGAATTGAATGGAATGTGGAATGGAATGGAATGGAAAGCACATGGAATGTAATGTGGAATGAAATGGAGTGGAATGTGGAAAGAAATGGATTGGAATGTGGAATGTAATGGAATGGAATGTGGAATGCAATGGAACGGAATGGAATGGAATGTGGAATATAATATGGAATGGAATGTGGAATGGAATATGGAATGGAATGGAATGTGGAATGGAATGGAATGGAATGTGGAAAGGAATGGAATGGAAGGTGGAATGGAATGGAATATAGCAGAGTGGAATGTGGAATGCAATGGAATGGAATGGAATGGAATGGAATATAGAATGGAATGGAATGTGGAGTGGAAGGGAATGGAAAGTGGAATGTAATGGAACCTGGAAGGGAGTGGAATTGAACGTGGAATGGAATATGGAATGGAATGGAATGGAATGCAGAATGGAATGATTAATGGAACATTTAATGGAATGGAAAGGAAGATGGAATAGAACGTGGAATGGAACGTGGAATGTATAGTGGAATGGAATGGAATGCAACGTTTAATGGAATGGAGCATGGAATATAATGGAATGTAATATGGAGTGGAATGGAATGGAACATGGAGTGGAATAGTATGGAAACTTGAATGGAGGTGGATGGAACATGGAATGGAATGTGGAATGGAATGGAAGGAATGGAACATAAAGTGGAAGGGAATGGAATGTGGAAAGGAAAGAAATTGAATGTGGAATGAAATGTGGAATGGAATGTAATGGAATGTGAAATGTAATGGAATGGAATGTGGAAGGGAATGTGGAATGGAATGGAATTTAAAATGGAAATAGAACAGAATGGGAAATGGAAATAGAATGGAATGTGGAATGGAATGGAATGGAATGTGGAATGGAATGCTATGGAATGTGAAATGGTATCTGGAATGGAATGGAATGTCATGTGGAATGGAATGTGGAATGGAATTTGGAATGCAATGGAATGGAATGGAATCTGGAATGGAATGGAAAGCAATTTGGAATGGAATGGAATGGAAGGTGGAATGGAATATTGAATGGATTTTAACGGATTGGAAGGTGGAGTGGAAAGGAAAGGAATGAGGAATGGAATGCAATGGAATGAAATGTGGAATAGAATGCATTGGAATGTGGAATGAAATGGATTGGAATGTGGAATGGAATGGAATGGAATGTGGAATGCAATGGAACGGAATGGAATGGAATGTGGAATGGAATATGGAATGGAATGGAATGGAATGTGGAATGGAATGTAATGGAATGTGGAAAGGAATGGAATGGAAGGTAGAATGGAATGGAATGTAGTAGAGTGGAATGTGGAATGCAATGGAATGGAATGGAATGGAATGGAATATAGAATGGAATGGAAAGTGGAGTGGAAGGGAATGGAAAGTGGAATGTAATGGAAAGTGGAATGAAGGGGAATTGAACGTGGAATGGAATATGGAATGGAATGGAATGGAATGCAGAATGGAATTATTAATGGAACATTTAATGGAATGGAAAGGAAGATGAAATAGAACCTGGAATGGAACGTGGAATGTATAGTGGAATGGAATGGAATGGAATGGAACGTGGAATTTAATGGAGCATGGAATATAATGGAATATAATATGGAGTGGAATGGAATGGAACATGGAGTGGAACAGCATGGAAAGTGGAATGGAGGTGGATGGAAAATGGAATGGAATGTGGAATGGAATGGAAGGAATGGAACGTAAAGTGGAAGGGAATGGAATGTGGAAAGGAAAGAAATTGAATGTGGAATGGAATGTGGAATGGAATGGAATGGAATGTGGAAGGGAATGTGGAATGGAATGGAATTTAAAATGGAAGTAGAATAGAATGTGAAATGGAAATAGAATGGAATGTGGAATGGAATGGAACGGAATGTGGAATGGAATGCTATGGAATGTGGAATGGTACGTGGAATGGAATGGAATGTCATGTGGAATGGAATGTGGAATGGAATTTATAATGCAATGGAATGGAACGGAATCTGGAATGGAATGGAATGCAATTTGGAATGGAAGGGAATGGAATGTGGAATGGAATATTGAATGGATTTTAATGGAATGGAAGTTGTAGTGGAATGGAAAGGAATGTGGAATGGAATGCAATGGAATGAAATGTGGAAAAGAATGGATTGGAATGTGGAATGGAAGGGAACGGAAAGGAATGCAATGTGGAATGGAATGGAATGGAAAGCGAAACAGAATGTGGAATAGAACTTGTAATGGAATGGAATGCAGCAGAATGGAATGTGGAATGGAATGTGCAATGGTACATGGAATGGAATAGGTTGGAACGGAATGGAATGTTGAATGAAATGTGGAATGGAATGGAATGGAAATTGGAATGGAATGGAATGGAATTGAATATGGAATGGAATGGTATGGAATGTGGAATGGAATGGATTAGAATGGTATTTGGAATGGAATTGAATGGAATGTGGAATCAAATGGAATGGAATATGGAATCGAAAGGAATGGAATGTGGAATGGAATTGAATGGAATGGAATGTGGACTGTAAGGGAATGAAATGTAACAGAATGTGGATTCGAATGGAATGGAATGCGGAATGGAAACTGGAATGGCATGGAATGGAATGTGGAATGGAATGGTATGAAATGTGGAATGGAAAGTAATGCAATGTGGAATGGAACAGGGAATGGAACGTGGAATGTAATGGAATAGAACGTGGAAAGGAACGTGGAATGGAATCGAATGGAACGTGGAATGGAATGTAGAATGGAATGTGGAAAGGATTGAAATGCGGACCGGAATGCAACAGAATGTGGAACGGAATGAAATGAAATGTGTAATGGAATGGAATTGAACGTGGAATGGAATGGAAAGCAATGTGTAGTGGAATGTAGACTGAAATGCGTAATGGAAGGTGGAATGAAATGTGGAATGGAGCAGAATGAATGGAACATGGAAAGGAATGGAATGGAACGTGGAATAGAACGTGGTGTGGAACATGGAATGGAATGTCGTATGGAATGGAATGGAATCTGGAATGGAATGGAATGGAATGTGGAATGAAACGTGGAATAGAAGGTGGAATGGAATGTGAAATGGATTGTACAATGGAGTGGAATGGAATGTGGAATGGAAAGTGGAATGGAATGCAGTGGAATGGGGAATGGAATGTGGAATGGAATGTGGCATCGAAAGTGGAATGCAATGGATTAGAATGTGGAACGGAATGTGAATGGAATGGAATTTGATGTGGAATGGAAAGTTTAATGCAACATGGAATAGAATGTGGAATGGAATGTAAAGGAATTGATTGTGGAATGGAAAGGAATGGAATGTGTAATGGAATGTGAAATGGAATGTGGAATATAATGTTGAATGGAATGGAAAGGAATGGGCAATGGATTGTGGAATGGAATGTGCAAGGGAACATGCAATGGAATGGAATGGAATGTGGAATAGAATGTGGAATAGAATGTAGAATGTAATGTGGAATGCAATGAAACGGAATGTGGAAAGGAATGTGGAAAGAAAGTGGAATGGAATGGAATGCAATGAGAAATGGAACGTGGAATTTAATTGAATGGACCATGGAATGGAAGGTAGATTGGAACGTTGAATGGAATGTGGAATGAAATGGAATTGAATGTGGAATGGAATGGAATGGAATGTTGAATGGAATGGAATGGAATGTGGAATATAATGTGGAATATAATGTGGAATGGAATGAGGTATGGATGTAATTGACTGTGGAATGGAATGGATTTGAATTTGGAAGGGAATACAATCTGATGTGGAATGGAACGGAATGAAATGTGGAATAAACTGTGGAATGGAATGTGGAAAGTAATGGAAAAGAACGTGGAATGGAATGTGGAAAGCAGTGTGGAATTGAATGTGGAATGGAACGGAATGGAATGTGGAATGGAACGTGGAATGGAATGTGGAGTGCAATGTGGAATGGAAAATGGAATGGATTGGAATGGAAAGTTAAATGGACAGGAAAGGAATGTCGGATGGAATGTGGAATGGAATGGAATGGAACATGGAATGGAACGTGGAATGGAACGTGGAATGGAATGGAATGGAATGTAGAATGGAATGTGGAATGGAATGTCGAAAGGACTGGAAAGTGGAAAGGAATGGAATGGAATGTTTAATGGAAGGGAATGGAAGGTGAAATGGAATTTGGATTCGAATGTCAAACGGAATGGAATGGAACGTGGAATGGAATGGAATGGAAAGTGGAATGAAATGTAGAATGGAACGTGGAATGGAATGTCAGATGGAAAGGAATGCAATGTTGAATGCAATGGAATGGAATGTCTAATGGAATTTGGAATGGAATGGAATGGAATGGAATGTGGAATGGAAAGTAAAATGGAATGCGGAAAGTAATGTGGAATGGAATGGAATGCAATGTGGAATGGAATGTGGAATGGAATGGAAAGGAATGTGGAATGGAATGTGAAACGGATTGTTTAATGGAATGCAGAAGGGGATATGGAATGGTGTGGAATGGATTATGGAACTGATTGGAATGCAAGGTGGAATGGAATGTGGAATGGAATGGAAAGGAATGTCGAATGGAATGGAATGGATTGTGGAATTGAATGGTAACTAATGTGGAATCGATTGGGGAATGAAATGTGGAATGGAAAGTGGAACACAACGGAATGGAAGGTGGAATGGAACGTGGAATGCTATGGAATGGAACACAGAAAGGAATGTTGAAAGGAACGAGGAAAGGAAAGTGGAATGTAATGTGGAATGGAAGATACAGTGGAAGGTGCAATGGAATGTGGAATAGAACGTGTAAAAGAAAGTGGAATTGAATGGATGGAACTTGGAGGGGAACGTGGAATGGAATGTGGAAAGAAATGTGGAAAGGAACGTGGAATGGAAAGGAATGGAATGTGGAATGGAATGGAATCTGGAATGGAATGGAATGGAATGTGGAATGGAATGTGGAAGGGAAAGTGGAATTGAATGGAATGTAATGTGGAATTCAACGTGGAATGGAATTGATTGGACCTTCAAATGGAAAGTAGAATGGAACGTGGAATTGAATGGAATGTAATGGGGAATGGAATGGAATGGAATGGAATGTGGAATGGAATGTGGAATGGAATGTGGAATGGAATGGAATGGAATGGGGAATGGAATGGAGTGGAATGTGAAATGGAATGCGGAATGGAAGGTGAAATGGAATGTGGAACGGAAGGTGAAATGGAATGTGGAAAGGAAGATGAAATGGAATGTGGTATGGAATGTTGAACGGAATGTGGAATGGAATGTGGAAAGGAATGTGGAATGGAACGGAATGGAATGTCAAATGGAATGTGGAATGGAATGGAATGGAATGTGGAACGGAAAGTTGAACGGAAATTTGAATTGAATGTGAAATGGAATGTGGAAAGGAATCTGGAATTTAACGGAATGGAATGTGAAATGGAATGGAATGGAATATTTAACGGTATGCGGAATGAAATGGAAAGGAATGCGGAATGGAATGTGGAAAGGAATGTGTAATGGATCGGAATGAAATGTGAAATGGGATGTGGAATGGACTGTGGAATGTAATGTGGAATGGAATGCGGAATGGAACGTGGAAAGGAATGTGGAATGGAAGGGAATGGAATGTGGAATAGAACGGAAAGGAGTTTGCAATGGACTCTGGAATGGAGCATGGAATGGAATGTGGAATGGAACGGAACGGAATGTCAAATGGAATGTGGAATGGAGTGTGGAATGGTATGTGGAATGGAATGGAAAAGAAAGTGGAATGGAATGTGGAATGGAATGTGTAATGGAGTGTGGAATGTATTGTGGAATGCAACGGAAAGCAACGTGGAATGGATTGTAGAAAGGAATGTGGAATGGAGTGTGGAATGGAATGTGTAAAGGAACGGAATAGAAAGTGAAATGGAATTTGGAATGGAATGTGGAATGAAATGTCAAATGTAATGCAATGGAAAGTTGAATTGAAAGTGGTATGGAATGGAATGGATTGTGAAAAGGAATGTTGCATGGAATGGAACAGAATGTGGAAAGGATTGTGTAATGGAATTTGGAATGGAATATGGAATGGAAGGTGAAATGGAACGTGGAATGGAACGTGGAATCGAATGGAATGGACCATGGAATGGAATGGAATGGAATGTGGAATGGAATGTGGAATGAAATATGGAATGTAATGTGGAATAGAATGTGGAGTGGAATGCAATGTAATGTGGAATGGATTGGAATGGAATGTGGAATGGAATGTGGAGTGGAATGTGGAAAGAAACGGAACGTAATGTGGAATGGAATGGGGAATGGAATATTGAAAGCAAATGGAATGGAATGGAATGGAATGCGGAATGGAAAGTGAAATGATATTGAATGGAACACGAAATAGAACATTAAATGGAACGTGGAATGTAATGTGGAATGGAAAGGAATGGAATGTGGAATGGAATTTAGTGGAATGTGGAATGGAATGTGGAATCGAATGTGGTATGCAATGAAGAATGGAATGAGGAACGGAATACGGAATGGAACGGAATGTAATGTGGAAAGGAATGTGGAATTTAGTGTGGAATGGAATGTGTAATGGAACGCAATGGAATGTGAAAGGGAATGTGGAATGGATTGTGGAATACAATGTCAAAAGTAATAGAATGGAATGTGGATTTGAAAGTGGAATGTAATGGAATGCAACGTGGAAAGGAATGTGAGATGAAATGTAATGGAATGTGGAATGGATTGTGGAATAGAACGTGGAATGTAAAGTGGAATGGAATGCAGTGGAATGTGGAAGGGAATGTGAAATAGAATTTGGCTTGGAATGTGGAATGGAAAGTGGAATTGAATGGAATTGAACGTCTTATGAAATGTGGAGTGGATTAGAATGGAATGTGGAATGGAAGGAAATGGAGTGTGGAATGGAATATGGAAAGGAAAGTGGAATGGAATGGAATGTAAAGAGGAATGGAACGTGGAATTTAATTGAATGGACCTTCAAATGGATGGTAGTTTGGAATGTTGAATGGAATGTGGAATGAAATGGAATTGAATATGGAATGGAATGGAATGGAATGTGGAATGGAATGGAATGGAAAATGGAATGGAAATTGGAATGGAATGGAATGGAATGGGGAAATGAATGGAATGGAATATGAAATGGAAGGTGGAATGGAATGCGAAATGGAATGTGGAGTGGAATGGGAAGAATTGTGGAATGGAATGGAATGGAATGTGGAATGCAACGCGGAACGAAATGTGGAATTGAATGTGGAATAGAACGAAGAATAGAATGGATTGGAAACTGGAATGGAAAGTGGATTGGAATGGAAAAGAATGTGGAATGGAATGGGATGGAATGTGGAATGGAATGTGGAGTGGAATGTGGAATGGCATGGAATATAATGTGGAATGCAATATGGAATGGAATGGACAGGAATGTGGAATGCAATGTGGAATGGAAGGTGGAATGGAATGGAATGGAACGTGGAATGGAAAGTGGAATGAAACGTTGAATGGAATGGAATGGAATGTGGAATGGAATGTGAAATGTAGGGTGGAATGGAATGGAAAGGAATGTGGAATGGAATGTGGAATGCAATGTGGAATGGAATGTGGAGGGGAATATGGAATAGAATGGAATGCAATGTGGAATGGGATGTGGAATAGAATGTGGAATGTAATGTGGAATGTAATTGAATGGAGTGTGGAATGGAATGGGGAATGGAAAGGGATGGAATGTGGAACAGAATGGATTGGAATGTTTAAAGGAATGTGGCATGGAATGCAATGGAATGTTCAATGGAACGGAATGGAATGTGGAATGAAATTTGGAATGGAATGTGGAATGGAAAGGAATGGAATTTTGAATGGAATGTGGAGTGGAGAGTGGAATCGAATGTGGAATGGAATGTGGAGTGGAGAGTGGAATCGAATGTGGAATGGGACAGAAAGGAAAGTGGCACGGAATTTGTAATGGAATTGTTGAATGGAACGTGAAATGGAATGGAATGGAATTTGGAGCAGAACGTGGAATGGAATGGAATGGAACATGAAATGGAAAGTGGAATGTAACGTGGAATGGAAAGGAATGGAACGTGGAATGGAATGTGGAATGTAATGTGGAAAGGATTGTAACGTGGAATGGAAAGGAATGGAATGTGGAATGGAATGCAATGGAATGTGGAATGGAATGGAATTGTACGTGGAATGGAAAGGAAAGGAATGTGTAATGCAATGTCGAATTGAATGCGAAATGAAAGGTGGAATGAAATGTGGAATGGTACAGAATCAATGCAACATGGAATGGAATGGAATGGAACGTTGAATAGATCGTGGAATTGAAAGTGGGATGGAATGTCGAATGGAATGGAATGGAATGTGGAATGGAATGTGGAATGGAAGGTCGAATGAAATGAGAAATGGAATGTGAAATGTAGTGGAATGGAAAGTGGAATGGAAAGAGGAATGTAATGCAGTGGAATGGGGAATGGAATGTGGAAAGGAATGGAATGGAATGTGGAAAGGAATGTGGCATGGATAGTGGAATGCAATGGATTGGAATGTGGAACGGAATCTGGAATGGATTGGAATGGTAACTGGAATGGAAAGTTCAATGTAAAGTGGAATGGAAATTGGAATGCAACGTAGAATGGAACATGGAATGGAATATGCAATGGAATGAGGAATGGAACTTGGAATGGAATGGAATGTAACGTGGAATGGAACGTGGAATTGAATGTGGAAAGGAATGTCGAATGGAAAGCGGAATGAAATGTGCAATGGAATGTGGAGTGGAACATAGAATGGAATGTAATAGAACGTGGAATGGAAAGTGGCATTGAATGGAATGAAACGTGGAATGGAACATGGAATGGAATTTAGAAGGAAACGTGGAATGGAATGTGGAATGCAATGGAAAAGAAATTTGAATGAAACGTGGAATCGAATGGAATGGGACGTGGAATGGAATGTGGAAGGGAATGTGGAATGGAAAGTGGAATGCAACGTGGAATGGAACATAATGGAACGAGGAATGGAATGGAATGGAACTTCAAGTGGAATCTGGAATGGAATGTGGTATGGAATGTGCAATGGAACATTTAATGGAATGTGGAATCAAATGTGGAATGGAAAGTAATGGAATGAGGAATAGAATGGAATGGAATGTGGAATGGAATGGAATGTACTGTAGTATAGAATGGAATGGAATTTGGAATAGAATGTAGAATAGAATGTAATGGAATGGTATGGAACGTGGAAAGGAAAGGAATGGAATGTGCAAAACAATGTGGAATGGAATGTTGAATGGAAAATGGAATGGAATGGAATGCAATGTGGAATGGAAAGTCGAATGGAATGGAATGAAACGTGCAATGGAAGATCGAATGGAACGCGGCATGGAAAGTGGAATGGAATGTGGTAGGGAATGGAATGGAATGTGGAATGGAATGGAATGGGAAGAGGAATTGAATGTGGAATGGAATGGAATGGAATATGGAGTGGAATGGAATGTGGAATGGAAAGGAAAGGAATGGGTAATGGAATGTGGAATGGATTGTGGAAAGGGATGTGGAATCGAATGGAATGGAATGTGGAATGCAATGTAGAATGGAACGTGGAATGGAATGGAATGGATTGTGGAATGGATTGTGGAATGGAATGTGGAATGGAATGGAATGCAATGGAATGTGGAATGGAATGTGGAATGGAATAGGGAGTGGAATGTGGAATAGAATGCAATGAAATGTTTAATGGATTGGGGAATCGAATGTTGAATGTAATGGAATGGAATGTGGAAAGGAATGTGGAATGGAATGGGCAATGGAATGTAGAAGTGAATGGAAAGGAATGGGTAATGTAATGTGGAATTGAGTAGAATGCAATGTTTAAAGGAATGTTGAATGCAATGTGAAATGGAATGGAATGGAATGGAATGTACAATGGAATGTGAAATGGAATGGAATGTGGATAGGAATGGAATGGAATGAGGAAGGAAATGTGGAATGGAATGGAATGTGGAATGGATCGGAATGGAATGTGGAATGGAATGCAACGCAATGAGGAATGGAATGTGGAACGGAAGGGAATGTGGAATGAAATTTAATGGAATGGAAAGGAATGGAATGGAATTTGGAATGGAATGCGGAATGGAATTGAATGGAATGTGGAATTTAGTGTGGAATAGATTGGAATTGAATGTGAATGGAAAGTGGAATGGAATAGAGTGGAATGTGTAATGGAATGTGAAATGGAATGGAATGGATTATGTAATGGAAAGTGGAATGGAACGTGGACTAGAAAGTGGAATGGAATATGGAAAGGAATGTGGAATGGAACTTGGAATGGAATGGAATGGAACGTGTAATGGAATGGAATGGAATGTGGTAAGGAATGGACTGGAAAGAGGAAGGGAATGTGGAATGGAATGGAATTTAATGGAATGTGGAATGGAACGGAATGTGGATTGGAATGGAATGTAGAATGGAAGGTGGAATTGAATGGAATGGAACGTGTAATGGAATGGAACGTGGAATGGAATGGAAAGTGGTATGGAATGGAATATGGAACGGAATGGAATTTGGAAAGGAATGGAATGTAAAGGAACGTTGAATGAAATGGAATGGAATGGAATGTGGAATTGAAGGGAATGTGGAATGGATTGGAATGGAATGGAATTGAACGTGGAACGGAATGGAAAGGAACGTGGAATGGAATGGAATGGAACGTGGAATGGAATGGAATGTATCATGGAATGCAATGGTTTAGAATGGAATGTCGAATGGAATGGAACGTGGAATAGAATGGAATGGAACGTGCAATGAAATGGAAAGGAAATTGGAATGGAATGGAATTGAACATGGAATGGAATGGAATGGAATGGAATGTGGAATGGAACATGGAATGCAACGTGGAAAGGAATGGAATGGAAAGGAATGGAATGTGGAAAGGAATGTGGAATGGAATAGAATGGAATGGAATGGAATGGAATGTTGAATGGAACAGAATGTAGTATGGAATGTAATGGAATGCAATGGAATGGAATGTGGAATGGAATGGAATTGAATGTGGAAAGGAATGTAATTTAAAGTGTAATGGAATTGAACTGAATGTGAAACAGAATGGAATGGAATGCATTGTGGAATGGAATGGAATGGAATGTGGAATAAACTAAATGGAATGAGGAATGTAATGGAATGGAAGGGAATGTGGAATGGAATAGAATTGAATGTGGAGTCGAAGGGAATGGAATGTGAAACGGAGAGTAATGGAATGTGGACTGGAATGGAATGAAATGTGGAATGGATCTGAATGGAATTATGAATGGAATTAGGATTTGAATGTAAAGGAATGGAAGAGAATGTGGAATAGAATGTAATGTGGAATGGAATGGAATGTGGTATGGAATGCAATGGAATGTGGAATGGAATGGAAGGGAATGTTGAATTGGATGCAATGGAATGTAGAATGGAATGGAATGGAATGTGTAATAGAATGGAATGGAATGTGGAATGGAATGTGGATTGGAATGGAATGGAAAGTGGAAAAGAATGCAATGGAATTGTATGTAATGTGGAAAGGAATGGAATGGAATATGTAATGGAATGTGGAATGGAACATAGAAAGGAACGTGGAATGGATCGTGGAATGCAATGCGGAATGGAATGTGGAATGGAATGGAAAGTGATGTGGAGTGGAATGTGGAATGCAATGGAATGGAATGCAGAATGGAATGGCATGGAATGCAGAAAGGAAATTAATGGGATGTGGAATGGAATGCAATGCTATGGAATGTGTAAAGGAAAGGAATGGAATGGAATGTGGAATGCAATGGAATGGAATGGAATGCGGAATGGAATGGAATGAAATGTGGAATGCGATAGAATAGAATGGAACGTGGAATGGAATGGAATACAATGTTGAATGGAATGGAATGGAATTTGAAATGGAATGAGGAATGCAATGGAATGGAAGGTGGAAATGTTTGTGGAATGCAATCGAATGGAATGTGGAATGGAATATGGAATGGAATGTGGAATGGAATGGAATGGAATGTGGAATGGAATGTGAAATGCAATGTGGAATGGAATGTGGAACGCAATGGAATGGAACGTGGAAAGGAAGATTGAATGGAAAGTGGAATGGAATGGAAAGAAATGTGGAATGAAAAGTGAAATGGAATGGAGGGAAGTATGCAATGTAAAGTCGAATGGAACGCAGAATGGAAGGTGGGATGAAATGTGGAATGGAATGTCAAGCTATGTGGAATGGAAAGTGGAATGGAAAGGATCATGGAATGTAATGTGGAATGGAATGGGATGGAATTTGGAATGGAATCTGGCATGGAATGGATTGGAATGTGCAATGGAATGTGGAATGGAATGTGGAATGAAATGGGAAGGAATGATGAATGGAACGTGGAATAGAATGGAAATGAATGTGGAAAGGAAAGAGGAATGGAATGGAATGGAAAGCAATGTGGCATGGGGAATTGAGTGGAATGAGATGCAAAGTGGAATGGAATGGAATGGAATGCAAACTGGAAAGGAATAGAATGGAATATGTAATGTAATCCAATGGATTGTGGAATGGAATGGAATGGAATGGAATGGAATGCAAAGGAATGGTATGGAATGGAATGTGGAAATAAATGGAATGGAATATGGAATGGAATGGAATGCAATGGAATGGAATGGAATTGAATGTGGAATGGAATGGAATTGAATGCGGAATGGAATGGAATTGAAAGTGAAATGGAATTGAATTCAATGGGGAGTAGAATGGAATGGAATGCAATCTGGAATATAATATAATGGAATGTGGAATAAATGAAATGGAATGTGGAATGTAATGGAATGCAATGGAATGTGGAATGGAATAGAATTGAATGTGGAATCGAAAGGAATGGAATGTGGAATTGAAAGGAACGGAATGTGGAATGGAATGGAATGGAATGTGGAAGGAAATTCAATGGAATTTGGAATGGAATTGGGATTTGAATGTAAACGAATGGAAGGGCATGTGGAATAGAATGGATTGTGGAATCGAATGGAATGTGGAATTGAATGGAAAGGAATATGAAATGGAATGGAATGAAATGTGAAATAGAATTGAATGGAATGTGGAATTGAATGTGGATTGGAATGGAATGGAAATTGGAATAGAAGGCAATGAAATTGTATGCAATGAGGAAAGGAATGGAATGGAATATGTAATGGAATGTGGAATGGAACGTAGAATGCAACATGGAATGTAACGTGGAATGGAATGCGGAATGGAATGTGGAATGGACTGGAAAGTTATGTGGACTGGAATGTGGAATTCAATAGAATGGAATGTGGAATGGAATGGAAAGTTATCTGAACTGGAATGTGGAATTCAATAGAATGGAATGTGGAATGGAATGGAATGGAATGTAGAAAGGAAATTAATGGAATGTGGAATGGAATGCAATGCTATGGAATGTGGAAAGGAATGGAATGGAATGGAATGTGGAATGGAATGAAATGGAATGTATATTGGATTGGAATGGAATGTGGAATGCAATGCAATGGAATGGAATGGAATGCGGAATGGAATGGAATGAAATTTGGAATGCAACAGAATGGAATTGAACGTGGAATGGAATGGAATGGAATGTGGAATGGAATGAGGAATGCAATGGAATGGAAAGTGGAATTGAAAGTGGAATACAATCGAATGGAATTTGAAATGGAATATGGAATGGAATGTTGAATGGAATGTGGAATGGAATGGAATGGAATGGAATGGAATGGAATGGAATGGTATGGAATGTGGAATGGAATTGAAAGGAATGTGGAATGCAACGTGAAATGGAATGCAATTGAACGTGGAATTAAACGAGGAAGGAAATGGAATGGCACGTGGAATGCAACCTGGAATGTAACGTGGAATGGAATGGAATGTGGAATGGAAAGTGGAATGCAATGTGGAAAGAAATGGAATGCAATGTGGAAAGGAATGTGGAATTGAAAGGAATGGAATGGGAAATGGAATGGAATGGGATATGGAATGGAACGTGGAATGGAACTTTGAATGGAATGGAAGGGAACGTATAATGGAAAGCGGAATGGAAAGGAATGGAATGTAATGTGTAAAGGAAGGCAATGGAATGTGAATGGAATGGAATGGAATTTGGAATGAAATGGAATAGAATGCAATGTGGAGTAGAATGGAATGGAATGTGGAATAGAATATAATGGAATGTGGAAAGGAATGGAATGGAATGTGGAATGGAATGGAATGAAATGGAATTGAATATGGAATGGAATGAAATGGAATATGGAATGGAATCGAATGGAATGGAATGTGGAATGGAAAGGAATGTGGAATGGAATGGAATTTAATTGTATGGAATATGGAATGCATTGGAATGGAAAGTGGAATGGAATGGAAAGGAATATGGAATGGAATGTTGAGTGCAATGGAATGGAATCTCGAATGGAACGGAATGGAACGTGGAAAGGAATGGAAGGTGATTCAATGTGGAATGGAATGGAATGGAATGTGGAATGGAATGGAACGGAATGTGGAATGGAATGGAACGGAATGTGGAATGGAATGGAATGGAATGTGGAATGGAATGGAATTCAATGTGGAATGGAATGGAATTCAAGGTGGAATGGAATGTGGAATGGAATGGAACGCAATGTGGAATGGAAAGGAGTAGAATGTGGAATGGAATGGAATGCAGTGTGGAATGCATTGGAATGCAATGTGGAATGGAAAGGAAAGAAATGTGGAATGGAATGTGGAATGGAATGGAATGGAATGTGGAATGGAATGGAATGGAATGTGGAATGGAAAGGAATGGAATAGTATGGAATGTTGAACGCAATGTGGAATGGAATAGAATGGGATGTTGAATGTAATGTGGCATGGAATGGAATAGAATGTGGAATGGAATGTGGAATGGAATGGAGTAGAATGTGGAATGAAATTGAATGGAATGTGAAATGAAATGCGGAATAGAAGGTGGAATGGAATGTGGAATGGAATGGAATGGAACAAGAATGGAATATGGAATGCAACGGTATAAGAATTTTGGAAAGGAGTGTACAATGGAAAAGAATGGAATGTGCTATGGAATGGAATTGAAACTGGAATGGAATGTGGAATGCAATGGAATAGAATGGAAAGTGAAATGTAATGTAATGGAAAGGAATGGTATTTGGAAGGGAATGGAATGGAATGTAGAATGTAATGGAATGGAATGTGGAATGGAAATGAATGGAATGTGGAATGGAATGCGGAATAGAATTGAATGGAAAGTGGAATGGAATAGAATGCAATAAAATGGCATGTGAAATATAATGTGGAATGCAATGTGAATTGGAATGTGTAGTGGAATGTGAAATGGAATGAAGTGGAAAGTGGAATGGTATGGAATGGAACGTGGAAGTGAATGGAATGGAATGTGGAATAGAAAGTAGAATGGAATGTGGAAACGAACGGAATAAAATGTGGAATGGAATGGAATGTAATCTGGAAAGGAAAGTGGAATGGAATGCAAAGGAATGTGGAATGGAAAGTTGAATTTAATGTAAAGGAATGTGGAAAGGAATGGAATGGAATGTGGAATGCAACGTGTGATGGAATGGAAAGGAACGTGGAATGGAAAGTGGAATGCAATGGAATGTGGAATGGAAAGTGGAATGCAATGTGGAATGGAATGGCTTGGAATGTGGAATGGAATGTGGAATGGAGTGTAGATTGGAATGTGGAGTGGAGTGTGGAATGCAATGTGGAATGGAATGGATTGGAATGTGGAAAGGAATTTGGAATGGAATGTAATGGAATGTGGAATGCAATGGAATTGATTTGTATGGAATGTGGAATGGAATGGAATTTAATGAGGAATGGAATGGAATGGAATGTGAAATGGAACGTGAAATGGAACGTGGAATGGAAAGTGGAATGTAATGGAAGGGAATGTGGATTGGAAAGGAATGGAATGCGGAATGGAATGTGTAATGGAATGGAATGGATATGGAATGGTATGGAATGGAATCTGGAATGGAATTGAATGGAATGTAGTATGGAATGGAATGGAGTGTGGAATGGAATTGAATATAGTGGAATGTGGAATGGAATGGGAAGGAAGGGAATGGAATGTGGAATGGAATGTGGAATGGAACGTGGAATGAAAAGTGGAATGGTATGGAATGGAAAGTCGAATGGAATGTGGAATGGAACGTTGAATGGAAAGCCGAATGGAATGGAATGGAACGTCAAATGGAATGTGGAATGGAATGGAAAGGAATGTGGAACGGAATGTAGAATTGAGTGTGCAATGGAATGTGAAATGGAACGTGGAATGGAATGTGGAATGGAATGAGATGGAATGTGGAATGGAAAGTTTAATGGACTGCGGAATCGAAAGGATTGGAATGTGGAATGGAATGTGGAATGGAATGTGGAATGGAATGTTGAATGGAATGTGGAATGCAATGGAATGGAATGGAATGTGGAATGGAACGTGGAATGATATGTGGAATGGAACGTGGTATGGAATGAGGAGTATAATCGAAAGGAATGTGGAATGGAATATGAAATGCAATGTGGAATGGAATGGAATGGAATGTGGAACGGAACGTCAATTGAATGGAAGGGAACTTGGAATTGGATGTGGAATGGAATGGAATGAAACGTGGAATGGATTGCGGAATGGAACGTGCAATGGAAAGTGGAATGGAATGGAATGGAATGTGGAATGGATGTGGAATGGAATGTGAAATGTAATGGAATGGAATGTGGAACAGAATGTGGAAAGGAATGTGGAATGGAACGGAATAGAATGTGGAATGGAATGTAGTGAGTAGTGGAATGCAATGTGGAATGGAATGGAATGGAAAGTAGAATGGAATGTGGAATGGAATGTGGAAAGGAATGTGGAATGGAACAGAATTGAATATGCAATGGAAGGTGGAATGGAAGGAGGAATGCACCGGGGAATTTAATGTGGAATGGAATGTGGAATGGACAGTTATGGAAAGTGGAATGGAATGGAATGGAATGTGGAATGGAATTTTATGGAATGCTGAACGAAATGTGGAATGGAATGGAATGGAATGTGGAATGGAATGTGGATTGGAATGGAATGTGGAATGGAATGGAATTTAATGGTATGGAATATGGAATGGAAGGGAATGAAATGTGCAGTGGAATCTGAAATGGAATGGAATGGAACGTGGAATGGAACGTGGAATTGAACGTGGAAGGGAACGCGGAACAGAACAGGGAATGGAACGTCGAACGAAATGTGGAATGGAATGTAATGGAATGTGGAATGGAAGGGAAGGTAATGTGTAATGGAATGTGGAATGGAATGGAATGAAATAGAATGGAATGTGGAATGGAATGGAATGGAAAGTGTAATGGAAAGGTATGGAATGTGGAAAGGAATGGAATGATAAGGAATGTGAAATGGAATTGAATGGAATGGAATGGAATGTGGAACGGAATGGAATGGATTGTGGAAGAGAATGGAATGAAACGTGGAATGCAATGTGAAATGGAATGTGAAACGAACGTGGAATGGAATGTGGCATAGAATGTGGAATGGAATGGAATGCAATGGGGAATAGAATGTGGAATGGAATGGGGAATGGGATGTGAACCGGAATGGAATGTGGAATCGAATGGAATGGAATGTTGAATGGAATAAGGAATGGAATGGAATGCAATGTGGAATGCATTGTGGAATGGAATGTGGAATGTAATGGAATAGAATGTGGAATGGAATGTGCAATGTAATGGAATACAATTTGGAATGGAATGTGGAACGGAATGTGGAATGGAATGTGGAAAAGAACGGAATGGAATGCAGAACTGAAAGTGGAATGGAATGTGGAATGGAACGTGGAATGGAACGTGGATAGGAATGGAGTAGAAAGTACAATGGAATGTCGGGTGGAATGGAATGGAACGTGCAATGGAAAGGGGAGTTGAATGGAATGAAATTTGGAATGGAATGATGTGGAATGTGGAATGGAATTGAATCTAGAGGAATGTGGAATGGAATGTTAAGGAAGGGAATGGAATGTGGAATGGAACGTGGAATGAAAAGTGGAATGGTATGGAATGGAAAGTCGAATGGAATGTGGAATTGAACGTTAAATGGAAAGTGGAATGGAATGCAATGGAACGTCAAATGGAGTGTGGAATGGAATGGAAAGGAATGTGGAACGGAATGTAGAATTGAGTGTGCAATGGAATGTGAAATGGAACGTGGAATGGAATGTGGAATGGAATGAGATGGAATGTGGAATGGAAAGTTTAATGGACTGCGGAATCGAAAGGATTGGAATGTGGAATGGAATGTGGACTGGAATGGAATGGAATGTGGAATGGAATGGAATGGAATGTGGAATGGAATGTTGAATGGAATGTGGAATGCAATGCAATGGAATGGAATGTGGAATGGAACGTGGAATGATATGTGGAATGGAACGTGGTATGGAATGAGGAATGGAATTGAAAGGAATGTGGAATGGAATATGAAATGCAATGTGGAATGGAATGGAATGGAATGTGGAACGGAACGTGGAATTGAATGGAACGGAACTTGGAATTGGACGTGGAATGGAATGGAATGAAACGTGGAATGGAATGTGGAATGGAACGTGGAATGGAAAGTGGAATGGAATGGAATGGGATGTGGAATGGATGTGGAATGGAATGTGAAATGTAATGAATGGAATGTGGAACGGAATGTGGAAAGGAATGTGGAGTGGAACGGAATGGAATGTGGAATGGAATGTAGTGAGTAGTGGAATGCAATGTGGAATGGAATGGAATGGAAAGTAGAATGGAATGTGGAATGGAATGTGGAAAGCAATGTGGAATGGAACAGAATTGAATATGCAATGGAAGGTGGAATGGAAGGAGGAATGCACCGGGGAATTTAATATGGAATGGAATATGGAATGGACAGTTATGGAAAGTGGAATGGAATGGAATGGAATGTGGAATGGAATTTTATGGAATGCAGAACGGAATGTGGAATGGAATGGAATGGATTGTGGAATGGAATGTGGAATGGAATGGAATGTGGTATGGAATGTAATTTAATAGTATGGAATATGGAATGGAAGGGAATGAAATGTGCAGTGGAATCTGAAATGGAATGGAATGGAACGTGGAATGGAACGTGGAATTGAACGTGGAAGGGAACGCGGAACACAACGGGCAATGGAACGTCGAACGAAATGTGGAATGGAATGTAACGGAATGTGGAATGAAAGGGAAGGTAGTGTGTAATGGAATGTGGAATGGAACGGAATGAAATAGAATGAAATGTGGAATGGAATGGAATGGAATGTTTAATGGAAAGGAATGGAATGTGGAAAGGAATGGAATGATAAGGAATGTGAAATGGAATTGAATGGAATGGAATGGAATGTGGAACGGAATGGAATGGATTGTGGAAGAGAATGGAATGAAACGTGGAATGCAATGTGAAATGAACGTGGAATGGAATGTGGCATAGAATGTGGAATGGAATGGAATGGGGAATGGAATGTGGAATGGAATGGGGAATGGGATGTGAAACGGAATGGAATGGAATGTGGAATCGAATGGAATGGAATGTTGAATGGAATAAGGAAAGGAATGGTATGCAATGTGGAATGCATTGTGGAATGGAATGTGGAATGTAATGGAATAGAACGTGGAATGGAAAGTGCAATGTAATGGAATGGAATTTGGAATGGAATGTGGAATGGAATGTGCAATGGAATATGGAAAAGAACGGAATGGAATGCAGAATTGAAAGTGGAATGGAATGTGGAATGGAACATGGAATGGAACGTGAATAGGAATGGAGTAGAAAGTACAATGGAATGTCGAGTGGAATGGAATGGAATGTAGAATGGAAAGGGGAGTTGAATGGAATGAAATGTGGAATGGAATGAAATGGAATGTGGAATGGAATGCGGAATGGAAGGGAATGGATTGTGGAACAGAGTGTTGAATTCAATGTGGAATGCAATGTGGAATGGAACGTGGAAAGAAAAGTGGAATGGAAAGTGGAATGGAACGAGAAATACAACGTGGAATGGAATAGAATGGAGTGTGGAATGGAATAGAAAGGAATGGGATGGAATGTGGAATGGAATGGAATAGAAATTGTAAGGGAAAGTGGAATGGAATGTGGAATGGATTGTGGAAAGTAATGGAATTGAATGTGGAATGGAATGTGGAACGGAATGGAATGAAACGTGGAATGGAATGTGAAATGCAATGTGGAATGGAAAGTGGAATGGATCATGGAATGGAATGGAATGGAACATGGAATGGAAAGTGGAATGGACTGTGGAATGCAACGTGGAATTCAATGTGGAATGGCAAGTGGAATGGAAAGTTATGAAATGCGGAATGGAATGGAATGTGGAATGGAATTTAATGGAATGCAGAAGGGAATGTGGAATGGAACGGAATGGAATGTGGAATGGAATGGAAAGGAATGTGGAATGGAAAATGGAAAGGAATGTGGAATGGAACTGAATGAAATGTGGAATGGAATGTGGAACGGAATGTGGAATGGAATGCGGGATGGAATGCAATGGAATGTGGAATAGTATGGAATGGAATTGTAAGTTGAATAGAATGGAATGGAATGGAATGTGGAATTGAATGGAATAGAATGTGAAATGGAACGGATTGGAGTGTGGAATGGAATGGAATGCAACAGAATGGAATGCGAAATGGAATGTGGAATGGAATGTGAAATGTCATGGAATGGAATGTGGAATGGAATGTGGAAAGGAATGTGGAATAGAATGGAATGGAATGTGAAATGAAGTTTAGTGGGTTGTGGAATGGAATGTGGAAAGGAATGTGGAATAGAATGGAATGGAATGTGAAATGAAATTTAGTGTGTTGTGGAATGGAAGGAGGAATGGAATGTGGAATGCAATGGAATGGAATGTGGAATGGAAGGAGGAATGGAATGTGGAATGCAATTGAATGGAATGTGGAATGGAACGAGGAATGGGATGTGGAATGTAATGTGGAATGGAACGGAATGGTATGTGGAATGGAATGAGGAATGGAGTGTGGAATGGAATGTGGAATTGACGGAATGGTACGTGGAATGGAATGTGGAATGGAAAGTAGCATGGAACGTGAAATGGAATGGAATTGACTGTGGAATTGAAGGTGGAATGAAACTAAATGGGACGTGGAATGGAACGTGTACTGGAGTGTGGATTGGAAAGGAATGTAACGTTAAATGGAATGTGAAATGGAGAGTGGAAAGGAATGGAACGAAATTTGGAATGGAATGTGTAATGCAATGTGAAATGGAAAGTGGAAAGGAATGGAATGAAATTTGGAATGGAATGTGTAATGGAATGTGAAATGGAATGTGGAATGGAATGGAATGGAATGGAATGTGGAATGGAATGGGATGGACTGTGGATTGGAAAGTGGAACGGAGTGTGGAATGGAATGTGGAATGGAATGTGGAATGAATGCGGAATAGAAAGGAATGGAATGTGAAATGGAAAGTGGAATGCAATGGAATGGAATGTGGAAAGGAATGGATTGGAATGTGGAATGGAATGGAATGGAAAGTGGACAGGAATGTAGAACGGAATGTGGAACGGAACATGGAATGGAAAGTGGAAAGGAATGTGCAATGGAACAGAATGGAATGTGAAATGCAATGAAATGGAATATGTATTGGAATGTGGAATGGAATGGAATGGGATGTGAAATGGAAAGTGGAAAGGAATGTGGAATGGTACGGAATGGAATGTGGAATGGAAGGTGGAATGGAATGGAATGGAATGTGAAATGGAAAGTGGAATGGAATGGAATGGAATGTGGAAAGGAATGGATTGGAATGTGGAATGGAATGGAATGGAAAGTGGACAGGAATGTGGAACGGAATGTGGAACGGAATGTGGAATGGAATGTGGAAAGGAATGTGCAATGGATCAGAATGTAATGTGAAATGCAATGAAATGGAATATGTATTGGAAAGTGGAATGGAAAGGAATGGGATGTAAAATGGAAAGTGGAAAGGAATGTGGAATGGTACGGAATGGAATGTGGAATGGAAGGTGGAATGGAGTGTGGATTGGAATGTGGAATGGAATGTGGAATGCAATGCAGTAAGGAAGGTGGAAAGGAATGTGGAATGCAACGGAATGGAATGTGGAATGTAATGCGGATAGGAGTGTGGAAAGGAATGTCGAATTGAATGGAATGAAATGTGGAATGAAGTGTGGAATGGAATGTGGAATGGAAAGTGGAATGGAATGTGGAATTGAGTGTGGAAGGGAATGTGTAATGGAACGGAATGCAATGTAAAATGGAGTGTGGAATGGAATGTGTAATGGAATGTCTAGTGAAATGCAATGGAATGTGGAATTGAACGTGGAATGGAATGGAATGGTATGTGGAATGGAATGTGGAATGGAATGTGGAATGGATTGTGGAATGGAAAGTGGAATGGAATGGAATGTAATGTTGAATGGAATGGAGAGGAATGTGCAAAGGAGTATGGAATGGAAAGTGGAATGCAATGTGGAATGGAACGCAATGGAATATGGAATGGAATGTGGAATGGAAAGTGGAATGAAAAGCGGAATGGTATGGAATGGAAAGTGGAATGGAATGTGGAATGCAGCGTTGAATGGAAAGTGGAATAGAATAGAATGGAACGTGGAATGGAATGTGGAATGGAATGGAAAGGAAAGTGGAATGGAATGTAGAATGGAGTGTGGAATGGAATGGAATGGTATGGAATGTGAAATCCAAGGTGGCATGGAATGTGAAATGGAACGTGGAATTCAATGTGGAATGGAATGAGATGGAACGTGGAATGGAATGTGGAATGGAATGGAATGGAATGTGGAATGGAATATGCAAGGAAATGGAATAGAATGTGCAAAGGAATGTGGAATGGAATGTGGAAGGGAATGCAATGGTATGTCAAATGTAATGTGGAATGGAATGTGAAATGAAATATGGAAAGGAATGTGGAATGGAAAGAAATGGAACGTGGAATGTAATGGAAAGTAACGTGGAATGGAATGTGGAATGAAAAATGGAATGGAATGTGGAATGGAATGGAGTGGAATGTGGAATGGAATGTTGAATGGAATGTGGAATGGATTGGAAGGGAATGTGGAATGGAATGGAATGGAATAGAATGTGGAATGGAAAGTGGAACGGACTGTGGATGGAATGTGGAATGGAATGTGGAATGAATGCGGAATAGAACGGAATGGAATGTGAAACGGAAAGTGGAATAGAATGGAATGGAATGTGGAATGGAATGAATTGGAATGTGGAATGGAATGGAATGTGGACAGGAATGTGGAATGGAATGCGGAACGGAACGTGGAATGGAATGTGGAAAGGAATGTGCAATGGAACAGAATGGAATGTGAAATGCAATGAAATGGAATATGTATTGGAATGTGGAATGGAACGGAATGGGATGTGAAACAGAAACTGGAAAGGAATGTGGAATGGTACGGAATGGAATGTGGAATGGAAGGTGGAATGGAGTGTGGATTGGAATGTGGAATGGAATGTGGAATGCAATGTGGTAAGGAAGGTGGAAAGGAATGTGGAATGCAACGGAATGGAATGTGGAATGGAATGCAGATTCCAGTGTGGAATGGAATGTGGAATTGAACGGAATGGAATGTGGAATGGAGTGTGGAGTGGAATGTGGAATGGAACGGAAAGGAATGTGGAATGGAATGTGGAATGGAATGTGGAATGGAATGTGGAATGGAGTGTCGAAGGGAATGTGTAATGGAATGGAATGCAATGTGAAATGGAGTGTGGAATGGAATGTGTAATGGAATGTCAAGCGAAATGCAATGGAATGTGGAATTCAAAGTGGAATGGAATGGAATGGTATGTGGAATGGAATGTGGAATGGAATGTGGAATGGATTGTGGAAGGGAATGCGGAATGGAATGGAAAAGAATGTTCAAAAGAAAATGAAATGGAATGTGCAATGGAATGTGGAATGGAACACAATGGAATGTGGATAGGAATGTGAAATGGAACGTGGAACGGCATGAAAAGGAACGTGGAATGGAATGCAATGGAAAGTGGAAAGGAATGGAATGGAACTGGGATTGGAACGTGGAATGAAATGTGGAATGGAATGTGGAATGGAATGTGGAATGGAATGGAATGGAATGTGGAATGGAATGGAGAGGAATGTGCAGAAGAATATGGAATGGAAAGTGGAATGCAATGTGTAATGGAACGCAAGGGAATATGGAATGGAATGTGGAATGGAAAGTGGAATGAAAAGTGGAATGGTATGGAATGGAAAGTGGAATGGAATGTGGAATGCAACGTTGAATGGAAAGTTGAATAGAATGGAATGGAACATGGAAAGGAATGTGGAATGGAATGGAAGGGAATGTTGAATGGAATGTAGAATGCAGTGCGGAATGGAATGGAATGGTAAGGAATGTGAAATGGAATGTGGAATGGAATGTATAATGGAAAGTGTAATGCAATGTGGAATGGAATGAGATGGAACATGGAATGGAATGTGGAATGGAAAGGAATGGAATGTGGAATGGAATATGCAAGGGAATGGAATAGAATGTGCAAAGGAATATGGAATGGAGTGGGAAAGCGAATGCCACGGTATGTCAAATGGAATGTGGAATGGAATGTGAAATGAAATATGGAAAGGAATGCCGAATGGAATGGAATGGAACGTGGAAAGTAATGGAAAGTAATGAGGAATGGAACGTGGAATGGAACATGGAAAGGAATGTGGAATGGAATGGAATGGAATGTGTAATGGAATGTTGAATAGAATGAAATGGAATGAAATATGGAAAGGATTGTGATATGGAACCAGGAATGGAACGTGCAATAGAATGGAAGGAACCGTGGAATGGAACGTGGAATGGAACGTGGAATGGAATGAGTAATGGAATCGAAAGGAACGTGGAATGGAATGTGGAATGGAACGTGAAATGCAATGGGCAATGGAATGGAATGTAAGTGGAACGGAACGTGGAATGGAACATGGAAAGGAATGGAATGAAACGTGGAATCGAAAGTGGAATGGAAAGTGGAAAGGAATGGAATGGAATGTTTAATGGAATGTGGAATGGAATGAGGACAGGAATGTGAAATGTAATGGAAAGGTAAGTGGAAATGAATGTGGAAAGGAATGGGGAATGCAATGGAATGGAATGTGGAATGGAATTTGGTGGGTTGTGGAATGCAATGTGGAATGGAATGAAATGGCTAGTGGAATTTATTGTGGAATGGAATGTGGAATGGAATGTGGAAAGGAATATGGAATGGAACAGGATGGAATGTGCAACGGAATGTGGAATATAGTGTGGAATGGAATGTGGCATTGAACAGAGTGTAATGTGGAATGGAATGTGGAATAGAGTTTGGAATGGAATGTGGAATGGACGGAATGGAAGGTGAAAAGGAATATGGAATGGAATGTAGCATGGAAAGTGAAATGGAGTGGAATTGACTGTGGAATTGAACGTGGAATGAAATGGACTGGGACGTGGATTGGAACGTGGAATGGAAAGGAATGGAACGTTAAATGGAAGGCGGAATGGAATGTGGAAAGGAGCGGAATGGAATGTGGAAAGGAATGGAATGGAATGTGGAATGCAACGTGGAATGACACGGAATGGAATGCAATGTGCAGTGGAATGGAATGGAATATGGAATGGAAAGGAATGAAATCTGGAATGGAATGTGGAATGGAATGTGGAATGGAATGTGGAATTGAACGTGGAATGAATGTGGAATGGAACGGAATGGAATGTGAAATGGAATGTGGAATGGAATGGAAAGGATTGTGAAATGGAATGGAATGGAATGGGGAATTGAAGGGAATGGAATGTGAATGGAATGTGAATGGAATGGTATGGAATGGAATGTGAAATCGAAAGTGGAAAGGAATGGAATGGAATGGGGAATTGAAGGGAATGGAATGTGAAATGGAATGTGGAATGGAATACGAAATGGAATGTGGAGTGGAATGGAATGCAGTGTGGAATGGAATGGAATGGAATGTGGAATGCAATGCGGAACGGAATGTGGAATGGAATGTCGAATGGAATGTGGATAGGAATGTGGAATGGAACAGAATGGAATGTGAAATAGAATGTGGAATGGAATGGAATGGAATGTGCAATGGAAGGTGGAATGCAATGTGGAATAGAATGTGGAAAGGAATGTGGAAATGAATCTGGAATGAAATGTAATGAAATGTGAAATTGAATGGAATGGAATGTGGAATGGAATGCAATGGAATGGGGAATGGAATGTGCAATGGAACAGAACGGAATGTGGAATGGAATGTATAATGGAATACAATGGAATGTGGAATGGAATGGTAAGGAATCTGGATTGGAATGGAATGGAAAGTGGAATGGAATGGAATGTGGAATAGAATGTGGAATGGAATGCAATGGAATGAAGAATGGAATGGAATGGAATGGTATGGAATGTGGAATGGAATGGAATGGGATGTGGAATGGGATGTGGAATGGAATGGAATGGAACGTGGAATGGAACCTAAAATGGAATGTGCAATGGAAAGCGGATTGGAACGTGGAATGGAATGACTAGTAGAATGGATTGGAATTTGGAACGGAATGGAATTAAATGGAATGTGTAATGGAATGTGTAATGGAAAGGAAGTAATGTGGAAATGTGTGTTTAATGGAATGTGGAAACGAATGTGCAACGGAATATAATGCAACATGGAATGGAACGTGGAATGGAATGGAATGGAACATGGAATGGAAAGTGGAATGCAACATGGAATAGAATGTATAATGCAATCGAATGGAATGAGGAATGGAATGGAATGGAATGGAATGTGGAATGGAACAGCATGGAATGAACTGTGGAATGGAATGGATCGGAAAGTGGAATGGAATGGAATGTAGAATGGAATGTGGAATGCAATGTGGAATTGGAAGTGGAATGTAACGTAGAATGTTTTGTGGAATGGAATGTGGAAAGGAACAGAATGGAATGTGGAAAGGAATGGAATGGAATGGGGAATGGAATAGAATGGAAAGTAGAATGGAATGGAATGGAAAGGAATGTGGAATGCAAAGTAAAGGAATGGAAAGTGGAATGGAACGTCATGGAATGAAATGTGGAAATGAAGTTGGAATGGAATGGAATGGAATGTGGAGAGAAATGAAGAATGGAATGTAGAATGGATTGTGGCATGGAAAGGAAAGGAAAGTCGAATGGAAGGAGGAATTGAATGGAATGGAAAGTGCAATGGAATGTGGAGTGGAATGGAATGGAATGTGGAATTGAATGGAATGGTATGTGGAATGGAATAGAATGGAATGTGGAATGGAACTTGAAATGGAATGGAATGGAATGGATTGTGGAATTGAATTTGGAATGGAATGGAATGGAATTTGGAATGGAATGGATAGGAATGTGGAAAGGATTGTGGATTGGAATGGAACGGAATGTGGAATTGAATGGAATGAAAGGTGGAATGGAACATGGAATGGAACGAGGAATGGAAGTTGAAATGAAAAGTGGAATGGAAGGTGGAATGGAATGGAATGGAACGTGGAAAGGAAAGGAAAGGAATGTGTATTGGAAAGGTATGGCATGTGGAATGTAATGGAATGATATGGAATGTGGAATGGAATGGAATAGAATGGAAAGGAATGTGGAATGGAATGCAAAGGAATAGAATGGAATGGAATGGAATGTGAAATGGAACGTGGAATGGAACGTGGAATGGTACGTGGAATGCAACGCGGAATGGAATGGAATGCAACGTGGGATGGAATGTGGAATGGAATGTGCAAAGGATTGTAATGTGGAATGGAATGGAATGGAATGTGGAATGGAATGGAATGGAATGTGGAATGGAATGGAATTGAAAGTAGAATGGAATGGAAATGACTTTGTAATGGAATGTCGAATGAAATGCGAAATGGAAAGTGCAATGAAATGTGGAATGGAACAGAATGAATGGATCATGCAATGGAAAGGAATGGAACGTGGAATGGAACGAGGAATGGAAAGTGGAATGTAATGTCTAATGGAATGGAATGGAATGTGGAATTGAATGTGGAATGGAAAGTAGAATGGAATGTGAAATGGATTCTGAAATGGAGTGGAATGGAACGTGGAATGGAAAGAGGAATGGAAAGCAGTGGAAAGGTGAAATGGAATGTTGATTGGAATGTGGAACGGAATGGAATGGAAAGTGTAATGGAATGGAATGGAACGTGGAATGAAATGTGGAATGGAACGTGGAATGGAATGTCGGATGGAATGGAATGCAATGTTGAATGCAATGGAATGGAACGTGGAATGGAAAGTGGAATGGAATGGATTGGAAAGTGGAATGGAATGTGAAATGGAATGCGGAAAGGAATGTGGAATGGAATGGAATGGAATGTGGAATGGAATGTGGAATGAAATATAATGGAATGTGGAATGCAATGTGAAATAAATTGTGGAATGGAATGTGGAATGGAACATGGAATGGTGTGGAATGCAATATGGAATTGGATGGAATTGAAGGTGGAATGGAATGTGGAATTGAATGGAATTGAATGTCGAATGGAATGGAATGGATTGTGGAATGGAATGGAAAGGAATGTGGAATCGAATGAGGAATGGAATGTGGAATGGAACATGGAACGGAATGGAATGTAAGGTGGAATGGAACGGGGAACGGAATGGAATGTGAGGTGGAATGAACATTGAACGGTATGGAATGGAACATGGAATGGAACGTTGAATGGAACGTGGAAAGGCACGTGGAATTTAATGTGCAATGGAAGATAAAATGGAATGTGCAATGGAATATGGATTGGGACGTGGAATGAAAAGAAATGGAATCTGGAATGCAACATGGAGCGGAACGGAATGCAACGTGGAATGGAAGTTGGAATGCAATGTGGAATAGAACGTGGAATGGAATGTGGAATGGAATGTAATGGAATGTGTAATGGAATGTGGAATGGAATTGAATGGAATGTGGAATGGAATTGAATGGAATATGGAATGGAATGTGGAATGGAATGGAATGAAATGTGGAATGGAATATGGACTGGAATTGAATGGAATGTGGAATGTAATGGAATGGAATGGAACGGAATGTGGAACGGAATGTGGACTGGAATGCATTGGAATGTGCAATGGATTGTGGAATGGAATGGAATGTGGAATGGAATATGGAATGGAATGTGGACAGGAATGCAATGGAATGTGGAATAGGATGCAGAATGGAGTAGAATGGAATATGGAACAGAATGTGGAATGGAATGGAATGGAATGTGGAATCGAATGTGGAATGGAATGGAATGGAAAGTGGAATGGAATTTGGAATGGCGTGGAATGGATTGTGTAATGGAGTGGAATGGAATCTGGAATGGAAAGTGGAATGGAATGTGCAATGGAATGTGGAATGGAACCTGGAATGTAACAGAATACAACATGGAATGGAACATGGAATTGAATGGATGGAACGTGGATTGGAACGTGGAATCGAATGTGGAATGGAATGTGGAAAGGAACCAGCAATGGAATGGAATGGAATGTGGAAAAGTACGTGGAATGGAATTGAATGGAGTGTGGAATAGAAACTGGAATGCAGTGGAATAGAAACTGGAATGCAATGGAATGGAACGTGGAATGGATCGTTTAATGGAAAGTTGAATGGAATGTGGAATGGAATGGAATGGAATGTGGAATGAAAGGGAATGGTATGTGGAATGGAAAGTGGAATCTAATGGAATGGAATGTAGAAAGGAATGGAATGGAATGTGGAATGGAAAGAATGGAATGTGGAATGGAATGGAATGCTATGGAATACAGAATGGAATGGAATGAAATGGAATGGAATATGGAATGGAATGGAATGGAATGTGTAATGGAAAGAAATGCAATGTGGAATGGAATGGAATGATATGTAAAGTGGAATGGAATTGCACAGAATTGAAAGGTAGTTGGAATGGAATGCAATATAATTTGGAATAGAATGGAATGAAACGTGGAATGGAATATGTAATGGAATGTGGAATGGAATGTGGAATGGAAAGTGGAATGGAATGTGGAATTTCATGGAACGGAATGGGTAATGGAATGTCGAATGGATTGGGGAATGCAATGTGAAATGTAATGGAATGGAATGTTGAATGGAATGTGGAAAGGAATGTGAAATGGAATAGAACGGAATTTGGAATGTAATGCAGTGGGTTGCGGAATGGAATGTGGAAAGGAATGGAATGGAATGTGGAATGGAATGTGGAATGCAATGTGGAAAGGAATATGGAATGGAACGGAATGGAATCCACAATGGAATGTGGAATGGAGTGTGGAATGGAATTGAATGGAATGTGGAATGGAATTGAATGGAATATGGAATGGAATGTGGAAAGGAATGGAATGAAATGTGGAATGGAATATGGACTGGAATTGAATGGAATGTGGAATGTAATGTAATGGAATGGAATGGAATGTGGAATGGAACGTGGACTGGAATGCATTGGAATGTGCAATGGATTGTGGAATGGAATGGAATGTGGAATGGAATATGGAATGGAATGTGGACAGGAATGCAATGGAATGTGGAATAGGATGCAGAATGGAGTAGAATGGAATGTGGAACGGAATATGGAATGGAATGGAATGGAATGTGGAATCAAATGTGGAATGGAATGGAATGGAAAGTGGAATGGAATTTGGAATGGCGTGGAATGGATTGTGTAATGGAGTGGAATGGAATGTGGAATGGAAAGTGGAATGGAATGTGCAATGGAATGTGGAATGGAACCTGGAATGTAACAGAATACAACATGGAATGGAACATGGAATTGAATGGATGGAACGTGGATTGGAACGTGGAATCGAATGTGGAATGGAATGTGGAAAGGAACCAGCAATGGAATGGAATGGAATGTGGAAAGGTACGTGGAATGGAATTGAATGGAGTGTGGAATAGAAACTGGAATGCAGTGGAATAGAAACTGGAATGCAATGGAATGGAACGTGGAATGGATCGTTTAATGGAAAGTTGAATGGAATGTGGAATGGAATAGAATGGAATGTGGAATGAAAGGGAATGGTATGTGGAATGGAAAGTGGAATCTAATCGAATGGAATGTGGAAAGGAATGGAATGGAATGTGGAATGGAAAGAATGGATTGTGGAATGGAATGGAATGGTATGGAATACAGAATGGAATGGAATGAAATGGAATGGAATATGGAATGGAATGGAATGGAATGTGTAATGGAAAGGAATGCAATGTGGAATGGAATGGAATGATAAGTAATTTGGAATGGAATTGCAGGGAATGGGAAGGTAGTTGGAATGGAATGCAATATAATCTGGAATAGAATGGAATGAAACGTGGAATGGAATATGAAATGGAATGTGGAATGGAACGTGGAATGGAAAGTGGAATGGAATGTGGAATTTAATGGAATGGAATGGGTAATGGAATGTCGAATGAATTGGGGAATGCAATGTGAAATGTAATGAAATGGAATGTGGAATGGAATGAGGAAAGGAATGTGAAATGGAATAGAACGGAATTTGGAATGTAATGTAGTGGGTTGCAGAATGGAATGTGGAATGGAATGGAATGGAATGTGGAATGGAATGTGGAATGCAATGTGGAAAGGAACATGGAATCGAACGGAATGGAATGCACAATGGAATGTGGAATGGAGTGTGGAATGGAATGTGGAATGGAATGGAACGGAATGTGGAATGGATTGTGGAGTAGAATTTGGAATGGAATGTGGAATGGAATGGAATAGACTGTGTTATTGAACGTGGAATGAAACGGAATGGGATTTGTAATGGATTGTGGAATGCAACGTCGAATGGAAAGGAATGGAACGTTAAATGGAATGTGGAATGGAATGTGGAAAGGAATGGAACGTTAAATGGAATGTGGAATGGAATGTGGAAAGGAATGGAATGGAATGTGCAATGGAATTGAAAGGAATGGAATGGTTTGTGGAATAGAATGGAATGGAATGTGGAATGGAATACAGAATTGAACGTGGAATTGTATGTGGAATGGAATGGAATGGAATGTGGAATGGATTGGAACGGAATGTGGAATGGAATAGAATGGAATAGAATGTGGACTGGAATTGAATGGAATAGAAGAGAATGTGGATTGGAATGTAATGGAATGTGGAATGGAATGTGTGATGAAATGGAAAGGAATGTGGAATGGAATTGAATGGAATGTGCAAAGCAACGTGAAAAGGAAAGGAATTGAATGTGGAATTCAACGTGGAATGGAACGGAATGGGAAGTGGAATGGAACTTGGAACGGAATGGAATGGAATGTGGAATGGAATGTGAAATGCATTGTGGAAAGGAATGGAATGCAATGAGGAATGGAATGTGGAATGGAATGGAATGGAATATGGAATGGAATGTGGAATGGAACGGAATGGAATGTGAAATGGGGTGTGGAATGGAGTGTGGAACGGAATGTGGAATGGAATGTGGAATGGGATACGGAATGGAATGTATAAAGGAATGTGGAATGGAACAGCAAGGAATGTGGAATATACTGTGGAATGTAGTCTGGCATGGAATGTGGAATGAAACGTAATGGAATGTGGAATGGAATGTGGAATGGAATGTGGAATGGATTGTGCTATGTATTGTGGAATGGAACGGAATGGAACATGGAATGGAATATGGAATGGAATATAGAATGGAGTGTGGAATGGAATGTGTAATGCAATGGAATGGAAAGTGAAATGGAATTTGGAATGGAATGTGGAATGGAAACACTAGTGCAATGGAATGTAATGTGTAATTGAATGTGGTATGAAAAGGAATGGAAAGTGGAATAGATACTGGAATGGAGTGTGAAATGGAATGTGTAATGGAATGGAATGAAATGTGAATTGGAAGGTCAAATGTAATGGAATGGAATGCGGAATTGAACGTGTTATGGAATGGAATGGAAAGTGGAATGGAATGTGGCATGGAATGGAACGGAATGTGGAATGGATTGTGGAGTAGAATTTGGAATGTAATGTGGAATGGAATGAGGAGTGGAATGTGGAATGCAACGCGGAATGGAACGTGGAATGAAATGTGGAATGGAAGGTGGAATGAAATGTGGAATGGAATGGAATGGAATGTGGAAAGGAATGTGGAATGGAATGAAACGGGATGCGGAATGGAATGAAACGGAATGTGGAATGGAATGGAAAGAAATGTCGAACGGAATGTGGAATGGAATGTGGAATGGAACAGAATGAAATGTGGAATGGAATGGATAATGGAATGTTGAAAGGAAGTGGAATGGAATGGATAATGGAATGTTGAAAGGAGTGGAATGTTGAAAGGAAGTTGAACGGAATGGATAGCGGAATGTTGAAAGGAAGTGGAATGGAATGGAATGGAATGCGGAATGAAACGTGGCATGATATTGAATGGAACTTGGAATAGAACGTTGAATGGAACGTGGAATGGAATGTGGAATGGAATGTGGAATGGAATTTAATGGAATGTGGAACGGAATATGGAATTGAGCGGAATGGATTATGGAATGGAATGGAATTGAATAAGGAATGGAAAGGAATGGAATATGGAATGAAACGTGCAATGCAATGTAACAGAATGTTGAATGGAATGTGTAAAGGAATGTGGAATGGAACGTAATGTAATGTGAAACGGAATGGAATGGAATGTGGAACGGAATGTGGAATGGAATGGAATGGAATGAGGAATGGAATGTGAAAACGAATGTGGAATGGAACGGAATGGAATGTGGAGTTGAATGTGGAATGGAGTGCTGATTGGAATCTGGAAAGGAATGCAATGGAAAGTGGAAAGGAATGTGCAATAGAATCTGGAATATAAAGGAATGGAATATGGAATGAAATGGAATGGAAAGTGGAGTAGAATGGATTGGAATGGATTGTGGAATGGAATGTGGAATGGAATGGAATGGAGTGTGGAATGGAAAGGAATGCTAAATGGAATGTGGAATGGAACATGCAATGGCATGATATGGAACGTGGAATGGAGTGGAATGGAACATGGAATGGAATGGAATGGAACGTGGAATGGAACATGGAATGGAACGAGGAATGGAATGGAATGGAATGTGTAATGGAATATGGAATGGAATGGAAAGGAATGTGCAACGGAATATGGAATGGAATGTGGAACGGAATGTGGAATGGAACGAAATGGAATATGGAATGGAATGTGGAATAGAACGTGGAATGGAAAGTGGAATGCAATGGAATGGAAAGTGGAAGGGAATGTGGAATGGTTGTAGAATGGAAAGTGGAATGGAATGGAATGTAACGTGGAATGGAATGTGTAATTGAATGGAAAGGAATGTGGAAGGGAATGTAGAATGGAATGCGGAATATAATGGAATGGAATGGAATGTGAAATGGAATGTGGAGTGGAATGTGAAATGGAATGTGGAATGGAAAAAAATGGATTGTGGAATGGAAAGTTGAGTGGACTGTGGAATGGAACGGAATGGAATGTGGAATGAAATGTTCAATGGAATGGAGTGGAATGTGCAATGGAATGTGGAATGGAATGTGGAAGGGAATGCAATGGTATGTGAAATGGAATGTGGAATGCAATGTGAAATGGAATGTCAAAAAGAATGAGGAATGGAATGGAATGGAACGTGGAATGGAATGGAATGGATCGTGGAATGGAACGTGGAATGTAACATGGAAAGGGACATGGAATTGAAAGGTATGGAATGTGGAATGGAAGGGGGAATGGAATGTGGAATGGAATGGAATGGAATGTGGAATGTAATGTGGAAAGGATCGTGGAATGCAATGTGTAATGGAATGAATTGGAACATGGAATGGAATATGGAATGTTAGGTGGGATGGAACGTGGAATGGAACGTGGAACGGAATGGAAAAGAATGTGGAATGGAATGTGGAAAGCAAAGTGAAATGCAATGTGGAATGGAATTTGAATTGCAAAGTGGAATATAATGTAATGTATCGTGGAAGGGAACGTGGAATTGATTGGATAGGATCATTGAATGGAAAGTGGAATGGAATGGAAAGAAACATTGAATGCAACATGGAATGGAATGTGGAATGGAATGTGGAATGGAATGAGGAATGTAATGGAAAGGCATGGAATGTGGAATAGAATGGAATGGGATGTGAAATTCAATGGAATGGAATGGAATGTGGAATGGAATGGAATGGAATGGAATGTGGAATGGAATGGAAAGATTGTGGAATGGAAAATGTAATGGAATGGGATGCATTGTGGAATGGAATGTGGAATGCAATGAGAAATTCAATGGAATGGAATGTGTAATAGAATGTGGAATGGAATGGAAGGGAATGTGGAATGGAAAGTGGAATGGAATGTGGAAAGGGATGTGGAAAGGAACGGAATGGAATGTGCAATGAAATTTGGATTGGAGTGTGGTTTGGAATGTGGAATGGAATTTAATGGAATATGGAATGGAATGGAATCATATGTGGAATGGAACGTGGAAAGGAATGGGGAATGGAATGTTGAATGAATGTGGAATGGAAAGGAATGGAATGTGAAAAGTAATGTGGAATGGAATGGGGAATTGAATGTTGAAAGGAAAGTGGAATGGAATGGAATGGAATGCGGAAAGCAACGTAGAATGATATTGAATGGAATTTGGAATAGAACGTTGAATGGAACGTGGAATGGAATGTTGAATGGAATGGAATGGAATGTGCAATGGAATTTAGTGCAACGTGAAATGGAATGTGGAATGTAATAGGGAATGTATCGTGGAAGGGAATATGGAATGGAACGGAATGGAAAGTGGAATGGAATGTGGAATGGAGTGTGGAATTGAATGTGTGTTGGAACGGAATGGAATGTGAAATGGAATGTGCAATGGAAGCTGGAATAATATGTCAAATAAAATGGAACGGAATGAGGAATTGAACGTGGAATGTAATGGAATGGAGCATAGAATGGAATGTGGGATGGAATGGAATGGATTGTGGAATGTAATGAGGAATGGAAAGTGAAATGGAATGGAGTGGAATGTGGAATGCAATGTGAAATGGAATGTAATGGAATGTGAAATGGAATTTGGATAGTAAAGTGGAATGGAACGTGGAATTGAACGTAGTATGGAACGTGGAAAGGAATGGAAAGGAACGTGTAATGGGATGTGGAATGGAATGGAATGCAATGTGGAATGGAATGGAATGGAATGTGGAAAGGAATGTGGAAAGGAAAGAGGAATGGAATGCATTGTAATGGGGAATGGAACGTGGAAATTAGTTGAATGGAAATTGGAATGGAACGTAGAAAGCAAGGTGGAATGGAATGTGAAATGGAATGAGGAATGGAATGGAATGCAATGTGGAATGGCATGTGGAATGCAATGTGGAAAGGAATGTGTAATGGAATGTGGAAAGGAATCTGGAATGGAAAGGAATGGAATATGAAATTGAATTGAATGGAATGTGGATGGAATGTGGAATGGAAAGGAATGGAAAGTGTAATGGAATGTGGAAAGGAATGTGGAATGGAACGGAATGGAATGTGTAATGGTATCTTTAATGGAGTGTGGAATGGAATGTGGAATGGAATGTGGAATAGAATGCTGAATGGAATGTGGAAAGGAATGTGGAATGGAAAGGAATGGAATATGGAATGGAATATTGAATTGAATGTGGAATAGAGTGTCGAAGGGAAAGGAGTGCAATGTGGAATGGAATGCGAAATGTAATGGAATGAAATATGAAATGGAATGTGCAATTGAATGTGGAAAGGAATGTGAAATGTAATGGAATTGAACGTGGAATGGAACATGGAATGGAATGGAATGGAACGTGGAATGGAACAAGAAATGGAATAGAATGCAATGTGAAATGGATTGTGGAATGGAATGTGGAATGGAATGAGGAATGGAATGAGGAATTGAATGGAGTGGAATGTGGAAAGGAACATGAAATGGAATGGAATGGAATGTGAAATGGAATGTGGATTGGAATGTGGAATGCAACGTATAATGGGAAGTGGAATGGAATGTGTAATAGAATGGAAAGGAACGTGTAATGGAATGTGGCATGGAATGGATTGGAATGGAATGTGGAATGAAATGAGGAATGCAATGGACTGGAATGTGGAATGTAATGTGGAATGGAATGGAAAGGAATGTGAAATGGAATGTGGAGTGGAATGGAAAGGAATGTGGAATGGAAGGTGGAATGGAATGGAAAGGAATATGGAATGAAACGTGGAATGGAATTTAATGGAACATAAAATGGAACTGAATAGAAGGTGGAAGGGAAGGGAATGGAGTGTGGAATGCAAGGGACTGGAATGCAGAATGGAATGTGCAATGGAATACGGAATGGAATGTGGAATGGAATGTAAAGGAACATGGAATGCTATTGAATGGAATGTCGAATGGAATGGAATGGAGTGTCATGGAATGTGGAATGGTATAGAATGCATCATGGAATAGAATGTGGAATGGAATGTGGAATGGAATGTGGGATGTAATATGAAATGGAATGTGGAATGGATTGTGGAATGGAATGAAATGGAAAGTGGAATGAAATGTAATAGGACATGGAATGGAATGGAACGGAATGTGGAATGGAAATTGGAATGAAATGGAATGGATTGTGGAATGGAATGGAATGGAATGTGGAATGGAAAGGAATGGAACGTGGAATGGAATGGAAAGGAATGTGGAATGGAATGGAATAGAATGTGGAATGGAAAGTAGAATGGAATTTAAAGGAAAGTGGAATGGAAGTGAATAGAACGTGGAAGGTAATGGAAAGGACTGTGGAATGGAAGGGAGGGGAATGCGTAAAGGAATGTGGAATGGAATGCGGAATGGATTGTGGAATGGAATGGAAATGAAGGTGGAATGCAATGGAATGGAAGGTTGAATATAATGGAAAGGAATGTGGAATGGAATGGAATGGAATGGAATGTGGAAAGGAATGGAATGGACCGCAGAAGAGAATGTGGAATGGAAGGTGGAATGGTATGTATAATGGAATGAGGAAGGGAATGTTAAATGGATGTGGAATGGATTGTGGAATGGAATGAAATGGAACGTGGATTGGAATGGAATGGAACTTGGAAAGGAATGGAACGTGGAATGGAATATGGATTGCAATGGAATGGAATGTGGAATTCAATGGAATGGAATGTGGAATAGAATGGAATGGATCGTGGAATGGAATGGAATGGAATGTGGAATGGAAGGGAAAGGAATGCGGAAAGGAAAGTGGAATGAAATGTGGAATGGAAAGAGGAATGGAATGGAACGGAATGTGCAGTTGAATTGAATGGAAAGTGGAATGCAATGGAAAGGAAAGTGGAATGGAAGGGAATGCAATGAAAAATGGAATGTGGAATGGAATATGGAATGGAATGTTGAACAGAATGCAATGGAACGTGGAATTGAATGGAATGGAACGTGGAATGGAATGGAATGGAATGGAATGTGGAATGGCATGGAATTGAATGTGGAATGGAATGGAATGGATTGAGGAAAGAAAGGTGGAACGGAATGTGCAATGGAATGTGAAATCGAATGTGGAATGCAATGGAATGGAATGTGCAGAGGAATGGAATGTAATGGAAAGTGGAATAGAATGTGGAATGTAATGGAATGTGGTATGCAATGGAGTGGAATATGAATGGAATGGAATGGAATGTGGAATGGAATGTTAAATGGAAATTAATGTGAAATGGAAGGTGGAATGGAATGTTGAATGGAATGAAATGGAACGTGTAATGGAAAGGAAAGGATTGTGGAATGGAATGGAAAGTTAAGTGGAAGGGAATGCGAAATGGAATGTGAAATGGAATGTGAAATGGAATGTGGAATGGAATGGAATGGAATGTTGAATTGAATGTAATGCAATGTGGAAACGAAAAGAACGGAAAGTGGAATGGAAAGTGGAATGGAATGTGGAATGGAAGGTTGAATGGAATGCAATGGAATGTAGAATGGAATATGCAATTGAATGGAATGGAATGTGCAAATGAATGTGGAATGCAATGTGGAAAGCAAAGTGGAATGGAATGGAATGGAAAGTGGAATGGAATGTGGATTGGAATGGAACGAAATGTGGAATGGAAAGTAATGGAATTTGGAATTGAAAGTGGGATTGAACCTGGAATGCAAAGGATAGAAATGTAGAACAGAACGTGGAACGGAATAGAATGCAATGGGGAATGGAACGTGGAAGGTAATGGAATTTAACGTTCAATGGAATGTGGAATGGAATGCGGAATGGAACTCTGAATGGAAAGTGGAATTATTTGGAATGAAAAGAGGAATGGAATGTGGAATGGAATGTGGAATGGAATGTGGAATGGAATGGAATGCAATGTGGAATGGAATGGAATGGATTGTGTAATTGAATCTGTAATGGAAAGTGGAATGCAAAGGAAGGGAATGTAGTATGGAATGTGGAATGGAAGGTGGATTGGAATGGAAAGGAATGTGGAATGGAATGCAATGGAATGAAATGTGGAATAGAATGGAAAAGAATGTGGAATGGAAGGGAATGGAATGGAATGGAAAGTGGAATGGAATGTGGATTGGAACTTGGAATGGAATGGAATGGAATGGAATGGAATGTGCAACGGGATGTGGAATGGTAAGTGGAATGGAATTGCTAGGAACGGAATGGAATGTGGAATAGAATGTGGAATGCAAAGTGGAATGGAATGGAAAGTGGAATGGAATGGAACAAAATGGGAATGGAATTTGGAAAGGAAAGGGATGGAATGTGGAATGGAATCTGGAATGGAATGAAATGGAACGGAATATGGAATGGAAAGAATGGAGTGGAATGGAATGTTGAAAGGAATTGAATGGAATGTGGAACGTAATGCAATAGAATGTGGAATGGAATGGAATGTGGAATGGAATGGAATGTGGAAAATAGTGTTTAATGGAATGGGATGGAATGTGGAATGGAATGTGGAATGGAATACAATGGAATGGAATGTGGAATGGAATGGAAAGTAATGGAATATGGAACGGAATGGAATAGAATGTGGAACAGAATGGAATGGAATGTGGAATGGAATGTAGAAGGTATAGGAATGGAATGTGAAATGGAATGGAATGTGAAATGGAATGGAATGGAATGTGGAATGTGAAATGTAATGTGGAATGGAATATGAAATGGAATGTGGGATGGAATGTGGAATGGAATGTGAAATGTAATGTGGAATGGAATGTGAAATGGAATGTGGAATGGAATGTGGAATGGACTGAAATGGAAAGTGGATTGGAAAGGAACGTGGAATTTAATGGAATGAAACGTGGAATGGAACGTGGAATGCAATAGAATGGAATGTGGAATGGAATGGAATGGAATGGTATGGAATATGGAATGGAATGGAATGGAATATGGAATGGAATGTGGAATGGAATGGAATGGAAAATGGAATGGAAAATGGAATGAAACGAGTAATTGAACGTGCAATTGAACGTGGAATGGAAAGTGAAATGGAATAAGTAATGGAATCGAATGGTATGTGTAACGGAAGGGAAAGGAATGCGGAATGCAATGTGGAATAGAAAGTGTAAAGGAATGTGGAATGGAATGTGGAATGGAATGGACTGGAACGTGGTATGGAATCGAATGGAACACAGAATGGAATGGAATGGAATTGAATGTGTAATGGAAAAGGAAGGAATGTGGAATTGAATGGAATGGAATGTTTAATGGAATGGAATGGAATTTGGAATTGAATGGATTTGAATGTGGAATGGAATGGAATGGAAAGTGAAATGGAATGGAATGGAATGGAATAGAATGTGGACAGGAATGGAATGGAATGGAATGGAAAGGGGAATGGAATGGAATGGAATAGAATGTGGACAGGAATGGAATGGAATGGAATGGAATGTGGAATGGAATGGAATGGAATTGAATGTGGATTGGAATGAAATGGAATGCAACAGAATGTGGACTGGAAAGTAATGGAAAGTGGAATGGAATCTGGAATGGAATGGAATGGAATGTGGAATGGAATGGAATGGAAAGTAGAATGCAATGCAATGGAATGGATTGGAATGTGGAATGGACTGTGGAATGGAATGTGGAATGGAATGGCATGGAATGTGGAATGAAATAGAATGGAATGTGGAATGGGATGTTGAATGCAATGGAATGGAAAGCGGAATGGATTGTGGAATGGAATGTGGAGTGGAATGTGGAATGGAATGGAATGGAATGTGAAATGGGATGTGAAATGGAATGGAATGGAATGTGGTGTAGAATTTGGAATGAAATGGGATAGAATGGAATGTGGAATGGAATGTGGAATGGAATGTTAAATGGAATGTGGAATGGAAAGTGGAATTGATCTTAATGCAATGTGGAATAGAAAGCGGAATGGAATGGCACGAAATGTGGAATGGAATGAAATGGAATGTGGAATGGAATGTGGAAAGGAATGGCAAGGAATATGGAAAGGAACGGAATGGAATGTGGAATGGAATGTGGAATGGAATGGAATGTGGAATAGAATGAAATGGAATGTGGAATGGAATGGAATCAAATGGAATGTGGAATGGAATGGCATTGAATTTGGAATTCAAAGAACGGAGTTGAATGTGGAATGCAATGGAATGGAATGTGGAATGGAAAGTAATGGAATGTAATGTGGAATGGAATGGAATGTAATGTGGAATGGAATGGAATGGAATGTGGTATTCTATAGAATGGAATGCAAAGTGAAATGCAATGCAATGGAATGTGGAATAGAATATTAAATGGAATGGGATGCAATGTGGAATGGATTGTCGAATAGAATGGAATGGAATGTGGAATGGAATGTGAAATGGAATGGAAGATGGAATGGAATGGATAGGAATCTGGAATGGAATGGAATGGAAGCGAATCTGGAATCGAATAGAATGGTATGGAATGGAATGGGGAATTGAATGGAATGGAATGGAATGGAATGTGGAATGGAATAGAAGGGAATGCGGAATGTAATGTGGAATGGAATGGGAAGGAAAGTGGAACGGAATGGAATAGAATAGAATGTGCAATGGAATGGAATGATATGGAATGGAGAATGCAATGAATGGAATGTGGAATGAAATTTTGAATGCAATGAAATGGAATGTAGAATGAAATGTGGACTGGAATAGAATGGAATGTGGAATGGAATGTGGAATGGATTTTATTGGAATGTGGAGTGGAATGTTAAATGGAATGGAATGTGGAATGGAGTGGAATGGAATGTGTAATGGAATGTGGAATGAAATGGGATGGAATGTGGAATGGAATGTGGCATGGAATGGAAAGAAGTGTGGAATGGAATGTGGAATGGAATGGGCTGGAATGTGGAATGGATTGTGGAATGCAAAGGAACGGAATGTAGAATGGAATGGAATGGAATGTGGAATGCAAAGGAATGGAATGTGTAATGGAATGGAATGTAACATGGAATGGAAAGGAAAGAAATGTGGAATGAAATTGAATGGAATGGAATGGAACATGGAATGAAATGTGGAAAGGAAAGTGGATTGGAAAGCGGAATGGAAGGTGGAATGGAATGTAACGGAGTGTGGAATGGAAAGGAGAATGAAATTGAATGGATTATGGAATGGAAAGAGGAATGGAATGGACCTGAATGGCTTATGGAATGGAAAGTGTAATGGAATGTAATGGAATGTGGAATGGAATGTGGAATAGAATGTGGAATAGATTGTGGAATGGAATGCAATGGATTGTGGCATGGAATGTGGAATTGAATGTGGAATAGAATGTGGAATGGAATGGAATGGAATGTGGTATGGAATGCGGATTGAAATGTGGAATAGAATGTGGAATGGAATGGAATGGAAAGTGGAATGGAATGGAACGGAATGTGGAATGGAATGGAATGGAATGGAATGTGCAATGGAATGTGGAATGGAAAGGAATGGAATGTGGCATGGAATTTGGAATCGAATGTGGAATGGAATGGAATTGATGGTGAAATGGAATGGAATGGACTGTGGAATGGAATGGAATGGAATGGAATGTGGAAAGGAATGGAATGGAAAGTGGAATGGAATGTGGAAAGCAAAGTTGAGTGGTATGAAATGGAATGGGGAATGCAATGTAATGGAATGGAAAGTGGAATGGAATGGAATGGAATTGAATGGAATATGGAATTAAATGTGGAATGGAATGGAATGGAATGTGGAATAGGATTGAATGGAATGTGGAAAGAAATGGAATGGAATGCAATGTGAAATGGAATGGAATGGAATGTGGTATGGAATGGAATGGAATGTGAAATGGAATGGAATGCCCAATGGAATGGAGTGAAATGGAATGTGGAATGAAATGGAATGTGGAATGGAATGGAATGTGGAATGGAATGTGGAATGGAATGGATGGAAATGTGGAATGGAATTTAATGGAAAGTGGAACGCAATGGAATGTGGAAGGAATGGAAGGGAATGTGGAAAGGAAAGGAATGGAAAGTGGCCTGGAATGCAATGGATTGTGGATTTGAATAGAGTGGAACGAGGTTTGGAATGGAATGGGTTGTGGAATTTAATGCAATGGAATGTTTAATGGAAGGGAATGGAATGGGGAATGCAATGTGGAAAGGAATGGAATGGAGTGGAATGTGGAGTGCAATGGAATTGAATGTGGAATGGAATGGAATGAAATGAGGCATGGAATGGAATGGAATGTGGAGTGGAATGGAATGGAATGTAATGTGGAGTGGAATGGTATGGATAGTGAAATAGAGTGGGAAGGAACCTGGAATGGAATGTGGAATGTAATGGAAAGAATGGAAATTAAAATAGAATGGAATGGAATGTGGAAGGGAATGGAATTGAATGTGCCTTGGAATGTGGAATATAATGGAATGGAAAGTGGAATGGAATGTGGAATGGAATGGAATTTGAAATGGAAATAGAATGGATTGTGAAATGCAAATAGAATGGAAAGTTGAATGGAATGGAATGGAATGAGATATAGAATGGAATGGAATGTGGAATGGAATGGTATGGAATGTGGAATGGACCGTGGAATGGAATGGAATGCAATGTGGTATGGATTGTGGAATGCAATGTGGAATGGAATGTGAAATGGAATGGAATGGAATGTGGAATGGAATGGAATGGAATGGAATGGAATGTGGAATCGAGTGGAAAGGAATGGAACAGAATATGCAATGGAATGTGGAAAGGAATGGAATGCTACGTCAAATGGAACGTGGAATGGAGTGGAACGGAATGTGGAATGGAATGTAATGTAATGTGTTATGGAATAAGGAAATGAATCGAATAGAATGCAAAGGAATTTGGAATGTTATGGAGTGGAATGCGGAACGGGAAGTGAAATGGAATGGAATGGAATGTGGAAAGAAATGTGGAGCAGAATGGAATGGAATGTGGATTGGAATGGAATGGAACATGGAACGGAATGTGGAATGGAATGTGGAATGGAATGGAATGGAATGTGTAATGGAATAAGGATTGGAACGTGGAATGGAGTTCCATGGAACGTGTAATTAAATGTGGAATGGAATATGGAAAAGAAAGTGGAATAGAATGGAATGAAATGTGGAATGTAATGGAATGGAAGGTGGAATGGGATGTGGAATGGAATGTGGAATGTAATGGAATGGAACGTAGAATGGATGGAGGAATGGAACGTGAAATGGAATGCAACAGAAAGTGGAAGGAAACATTGAATGGAATGTGGAATGGAAAAAGGAATGGAACGTGGAGTGAAATGAGTTATGGAATGTGGAATGGAATGGAGTGGAACGTGGAATGGAATGAGGAAAGGAACGTGGAATGGAATGCAAAGGAAAATGGAATGGAACGTGGAATGGAACGCGGAATGGAACGTGCAATGGCACGGAATGGAACGTGGAATTGAATGAGGAATGGAATGTGGAATGCAATGGAGTGAAAGATGGAATGGAATGAGGAAAGAAACGTGGAATGTAATGGAAAGGAATGTGGAATGGAATGTATAATGGAATGGAATGGAACATAATGGAAAGTGGAATGGAATCAGGAATGTAACGTTGAATGGAATGGAACGGAATGGAATGTGGAATGGAAAGTGGAATGGAAAGGAATGGAACGTGGAATGGAATGGAAAGGAATGTGGAATGGAAAGGAATGAAACGGAATGTGGAATGGAACGGAATGGATTGAGGAATGGAATGGAATGGAATGTGAAATTAAACGGAATGGAGTGTGGAATGGAATGGAATGAGGAATGGAATGGAATGTGGAATGGAATATGTAATTGATTGGAATGGAATGGAAGGTGGAATGGAATGGAAAGGAATTGGAACGGCATGGAATGGAATGAAATGTGCAATAGAATGGAATGGATTGGGAATGGAAGGGAATGGAAAGTAATGGAACGTGGAATGGAATGGAATGGAATGTGGAATGGAAGGGAATGGAATGGGTAATGGAATGGGGAATGGAATTTGGAATGGAATGGAATGGAATGGAATGTAGAGTGGAATGTAATGGAATGTGGAATTGAATGGAACTGAATTTGGCGTGGAAGGGAATGGAATGTTGAATGGAATGGAATGAAATGTGGAATGGAATGGAATTTAACGTGGAAAGGAATGGAATGGAAATTGGAATGCAATTCAATGGAATGTGGAATGGAATATTGAATGGATTGGAATGGAATTGAAGGTAGATTGGAATGGAAAGGAATGTGGAATGGAATGCAATGGAATGAAATGTGGAATAGAATGCAATGTAATGTGCAATGGAAGGGAATGGAATGGAATGCAAAGTGGAATGGAATGTGGATTGGAACTTGGAATGGAATGGAATGGAATGGAATGGAATGTGGAATGGGATTTGGAATGGTAAGTGGAATGGAATTGGTAGGAACGGAATGGAATGTGGAATGGAATGTGGAATGCAAAGTGGAATGGAATGGAATGTTGAACGCAATGTTGAATTGAACGTGGAATGGAAAGAAATTGAACGTGGAATGGAAAGTTTAATGGATTGGAATGGAATTTGGAATGGAATAGAATGGAAAGTGAAATTGAATGTGGAATGCAATGGAATGGAAGGAGGAATGGAATGTGGAATGGAATGGAATGGAATGTGGCATGAAATGGAATGGAATGTGGAATGGAATGGAATGGAATGGAATGTGGAATGCAATGGAATGAAATGGAAAGGAATGTGGAATGGAACTTTGAATGGAATGGAATTTGGAATGGAATGTGAAATGCAATGGAATGGAATGGAATGGAATGGAATGTAGAATGCAATGGAATGGAATAGGGAATGGAATGTGGAATGCAAAGTGGAATGCAACAGAACATGTGAAATGGAAAGTGCAATTGAATGGAATCAAATATGGAATGCAATGTGGAATTGATGGGAATGGCATGTGGAATGAAAAGGAATGGAATATTGAATGCAAAGCAATGGAGTGGAATGGAATGTGTAATGGAAGGCAATGGAATGTGGAATGGAATTCAACGGAAAGTGAAATGGAGATAGATTTTAATGTGGAATGGAATGGAATTGAATGTGGAATGGAACATGGAATGGAATGTATTTGAATGTGAAATTGAATTTGGAATGGAATGGAATGTGGAATGGAATGGAATGCAATGCAATGTGGAATACAATGGAAAGGAGTGGAATGGAATGTGGAATGGAATGGAATGTGGAATGGAATGTGGAATGGAACGTGGAATGGAATGTGGAATGGAATGGAATGGAATGTGGAATAGAATGTGGAATGGAACGTGGAATTTAATGGAAAGGAATGGAATGGAATGGAATGTGGAATGGAATGGAATGTGGAATGGAATGGAATGGAATGCAATGTGGAATGGAATTTGGAATGGAACGTGGAATGGAATGGAATGGATTGGAAAGTGAAATCGAATGGAATGTAATGTGGAAAGGAATGGTATGGAATGGAATGTGGGATGAAACTGAATGGAATGGAATGGAAAGTGGAAGGGAATGGAAAGTGGAATGGAGTGGAATGGACTGTGGAATGCAATGGAAAGGAATGGAATGTGAAATGGAATGGAATGGACTAAGGAATGGATTGGAAAGGAATGGAATATGAAATGGAATGGAAAGGATTGTGGAAAGGAATTGTATGGAAAGGAATGTGGAATGGAAACGAATGGAATGGAATTTCAAAGTGGAATGGTATTGAATGTGGAAAGGAATGGAATGGAATGTGGAATGCAATGGAATGGAATGTGGAATGCAATGGAATGGAAACCAAATGGAACGGAATGTGGAATGAAATGGAGTGGAATGTGGAATGTAATGGAATGGAAGGTGGAATGCAATGGAATGGATTGGAATTGAATGTTGAATGGAATATGGAATGCAATGGAATGGAATGTGGAATGGAATGGATTGGAATGTGGAATGGAATGGATTGGAATGTGGAATGGAATGGAATGGAATGTGGAATGGAATGGAATGTAGTAGAATGGAATGTGGAATGGAATGGAATGGAATGGAATATAGAATGGAATGGAAAGTGGAATGGAAGGGAATGGAAAGTGGAATGTAACGGAACGTGGAATGGAGTGGATTGGAACGTGGAATGGAATATGGAATGGAATGGAATGGACTGAAGAATGGAATGAGGAATGGAACATTTAATGGAATGGAAAGGAAGATGGAATAGATCGTGGAATGGAAAGTGGAAATTTTCGTGGAATGGAATGCAATGGAATGTGGAATGGAATGGAACGTGGAATATAATGGAATGTAATGTGGAATGGAATGGAATGGAACATGCAGTGGAATAGTATGCAAAGTGGAATGGAGTGGGATGGAACGTGGAATGGAATGTGGAATGGAATGTAAGGAGTGGAACGTAAAGTGGAATGGAATGGAATGTGGAATGGAATGGAACGGATTGTGGAATGGAATGGAACGGAATGTGGAATGGAATGCAATGGAATGTGCAATTGAATGGAATTTAATGTGGAATGGAATGGAATGGAATGTGGAATGGAATGGAATGGAATGGAATGTGGAATGGAATATGGAATGAATTAGAAGCGAATGGAAGTTGAATTGTAATGGAAAGGAATGCGGGATGGAATGGAATGTAATGAAATGTGGAACAGGATGGAAAGGAATGTAGAATGGAAGGGAATGGAATGGAATGGAATGTGGAATGGAATGGAAAGGAATATGGAATCTAACGTGGAAAGCAATGGAGTGGTATGTGGAATGGAACGTGGAGTGGAATGGAATGGAAAGTGGAATAGAATGCAATACAACATGTAATTGAATGAGGAATGGAACTGCATAGAATGGAATGGAATGTGGAATGGAACGTGTAATGGAATGGATAGGAATGGAATGGAATGTGGAGTGGATTGTGGAATGGAACGTGGAATGGATTGGAATGGAATGTGGAATAGAATGTGGAATAGAATGGAATGGAATCGAATGTAATGGAATGTGGAATTGAATGGAATGCAATGTGGAATGGAATGGAATGTGGAATGGAATGTAATGGAGTACGGAAGGGAATGTGGAATGGAATGTTGAATGGAATGTGGAATGGAATGGAATGGAATCTGGAATGGAATAAGAAATGGAATGTGGAATGGTATGGAATGGAACAGAACGTGGAATGGAATGGAACAAAAAGTGGAATGTAATGGAACGTGGAATGGCGATCAGTGGAAATTGGAATTGAATGTGGAATGGAATGGAATGTAATGTGGAATGGAATGAGTAATGGAACGTTTAATGGAATGGAATGCAACATGGAATAGAACGTGGAATGGAATGTGGAATGGAACGTGGAATGGATCGTGGAATTGAATGGAATGGAACGTGCAATGGAATGGAATGTGGAATGGAATGGAACGTGGAATGGAATGGACTAGAAAGTGGAATGGAAGAGTATAGAAAGTGGAATGGAGAAGGATGGAACGTGGAATGCAATGTGGTTTGGAATGGAACGGATTGGAATGCAAAGTGGAATGGAATGGTACCTGGAAAGGAATGGAATTGAATGTGGAATGAAATGTGGAATGTAATGGAATGGAATGTGGAAAGGAATGTGGAATGGAATGGAATATGAAATGGAAATAGAATGGAACGTGGAATTGAATGAAATGGAATGTGGAATGGAATAGAAAGGAATGTGAAATAGAATGTGGAATGGAATGGAATGGATTGTGGAAAGGAATGTGGAATGCAATGGAATGGAAAATGGAATGGAATTCAGTGGAATGTCAAGTGGAATGGACTGGAATGAAATGTGGAATGCAATGGAATGGAATGGAATGGAAAGTGGAATGGAATGGAAAGGAATATGGAATTGAATGTGGAAAGGAATGGCATGGTATTTGGAATGGAATGGAAAGGAATGTGGAAAAGAAAGCAGAACAGAATGGAATGGAATGTGGAATGGAATGGAATGGAATGAGGAACGGAATGTGGAATGGAATGTGGAATGGAATGGAATGGAATTTGTAATGGAATAAGGAATGGAACGTGGAATGGAGTGGAATGGAATGTGTAATGGAATGTGGAATGGAAAGGATTGGAATGTGGAATGGAAAGGAATGGAATGTGGAATGGAAAGTGGAATGGAATGGAGTGGAATGTGGAATGAAATGGAATGGAATGTGGAATGGAATTTGGAATGGAATGGAATGGAACATGGAATGGAATGAGCAATGGAACGCGGAATGGAATGGAATGCAATGAGGAATGGATTGAAATGGATTGGAATATGGAATGGAATGGAAGGGAATTTCCAGTGTTATGGATTGGAAGTGAAAGGAAAGTAGAATGGAATGGAAGGTAATGTGGAATGGAACAGAGTGGAATGGAATGGAAAGTGTAATGGAATGGAATGGAATGGAATGGAATTGAATGCGGAATGGAATGTGGAATGGAATGAGGAATGGAATGGAACGTGAAATGGAATTGATTGGAATGTAGAATGGAATATGGAATGCAATTGAATGGAATGTGGAATGGAAAGTGGAATGTAATGTAATGTAGAATGGAAGGGAATGGAATGTGGAATGTGAAATTGAATGGAATGGAATGTGGAATGGAATCTGGAATGGAATATGGAATGGAATGGAATGGAATGAGGAATGGAATCTGTAATGGAATGTGGAATGGAACGTGGAAAGCAATGGAACGTGGAAAGGAATGGAATGTGGAATGCAATGGAATGGAATGGAATGTGGAGTGGAAGGTAATGGAATGTGGAATTGAATGTTGAATGGGATGGACTGGATGTGTAATAGAATGTGGAATGCAACGGAATGGAATGCGGAATGGAATGTGGAATGAAATAGAATGGAACGTGAAATTGAATGTGGATTGGATTATAATGGAATGTGGACAGGTATATTGAATGGAACGAAGAATGGAATGGAATGGAAAGTGGAATGGAAAGGAATGCAATTTGGAATCGAATGTGGAACGGAATGGAATGAAATATGGAATGGAATGGAATGTGGGATGGAGTGGAATGGAATGTGGAAAGGAACATGGAATGGAATGTGGAGTGAAAAGTGGAATTGAACGCGGAATGGAACGGAATGGAAAGAAGAATTGAATGTGGAATGGAATGTGGAATGTAACGTAGAATGGAACGTGGAATTGAATGGAATGTAATGGGGAATGGAATGAAATGGAATGTTGAAAGGAATGCAGTGGAATATGAAATGGAATGTGGAACAGAATGTGAAATGGAATGTGGAATGGAATGTTGAACAGAATGTTTAATGGAATGTGGAATGGAATGTGGAATGGATTGGAATATAATGTGGAATGCAATGTGGAATGGAATGGAAAGGAATGTGGAATGAAACGTGGAATGGAATGTGGAATGCTATGTGGAATGCAATGGAATGTGGAATGGAATGTGGAATGGTAAGTGGAATGGAATGGAATGTGGAACTGAATATAAAGTAATGTGGAAAGGAAGATGTCATGGAATGTGGAATGGAAAGTGGAATGGAATGGAATGGAAAGTGGAATGGAGCGTGTAATGAAACGTGGAATGGAATGGAATGTGGAATGTAATGTGAAATGTAGGGTGGAATGGAATGTTGAATGGAATGGAAAGGAATGTGGAATGGAATGTGGAATGCAATGTGGAATGGAATGTGGAAGGGAACAAGGAATAGAATACAGTGGAATGTGGAATGGGATGTAGAATAGAATGTGGAATGTAATGTGGAATGGAATAGAATGGAATGTGGAATGGAATGTGGAAAGGAAAGGAATGGAATGTGGAATGGAATTGATTGGAATGTTTAAAGGAATGTGTCATGGAATGCAATGGAATGTTGAATGGAAAGGAATGGAATGTGGAATGAAATGTGGAATGGAATGTGGAATGGAAAGGAATGGAATTTGGAGTTGAATGTGGAGTGGAGAGTGGAATCGAGTGTGGAATGGAACGGAATGGAAAGTGGAATGGAATCTGGAATGGAATTGTGGAATGGAACGTGAAATGGAATGGAATGGAATTTGGAGCGAAATGGAAAGTGGAAAGTAACGTGGAATGGAAAGGAATGGAACGTTGAATGGAATGTGGAAACTATTGTAATGTGGAACGGAATGGAATGGAATATGGAATGGAATGCAGTGGAATGTGGAATGGAATGGAATTGAACGTGGAATGGAATGGAAAGTAATGTGTAATGCAATGTCGAATGGAATGCGAAATAAAAGGTGGAATGAAATGTGGAATGGAACAGAATGAATGGAAAATGGAATGGAATGGAATGGAACGTGGAATAGATCATGGAATGGAAAGTGGAATGGAATGTTGAATGGAATGGAATGGAATGTGGAATCGAATGTGGAATGGAAGGAGGAAAAGAATGAGAAATGGATTGTGAAATGGACTGGAATAGAAAGTCGAATGGAAAGAGTAATGGAATGCAGTGGAATGGGGAATGGAATGTGGAAAGGAATGGAATGGAATGTGGAATGGAATGTGGCATGGAAAGTGGACTGCAATGGACTGGAATGTAGAACAGAATGTAGAATAGAATGGAATGGAACTTGGAATGGAAAATTTAATAGAATCTGGAAGGAACGTGGAATGCAATATGGAATGGAATGGAATGGGATTGAATGTGGAATGGAATGGAATGGAATGTGGAATGGAATGTGTAATGGAATGTGAAATGGAATGTGGAATGGAATGTTGAATGGAATGGAATGGAATGTGGAATGGAATGTGGAATGGAATGTGGAAGGGAATGTGGGATGGAATGGAATGTAACGCGGAATAGAATGTGGAATAGAATGTAGAAAGGAATGTGGAATGGAATGGAATATGGAATGGAATGTGGAATAGAATGTGGAATGGAATGTGGAATGGAATGAAATGTGGAATTGAAGGGAAGGGAATGTGGCATGGAATGGGTTTGAATGTGGAAAGGGATGTGGAAGGGAATACAATGCAATGTGCAATAGAACGGAATGGAATGTGGAATAGAATGTTGAATGGAATGTGGAAAGGATTGGAACGGATTGTGAAATGGAATGTGGAATGCAGTGTGGAATAGAATGTGGAATGCAACGGAATGGAAAGTGGAATGGAATGTGGAATGGAACGTGGAATGGAATGGAATGGAACATGGAATGGAACGTGAAATGGAACGTGGAATGGAATGGAATTGAACGTGGAATGGAATGTGGAATGGAACTTCAAAAGGACTGGAACGTGGAAACAACGGAGTGGAAAGTGGAAGGGAAGGGAATGGAAGGTGAAATGGAAAGTGGATTGGAATGTATAACGGAATGGAATGGAAAGTGGAATGGAATGGAAGGGAACGTGGAAAGAAATGTGGAATGGAACGTGCAAATGAATGTCGGATGGAATGGTATTCAATGTTGAATGCAATGGAATGGAATGTGGAATGGAATGTGGAATGGAATGGAACAGAATGTGGAATGGAATGTGAAATGGAATGCAGAAGGGAATGTGGAAAGGAATGTAATGGAATGTGACATGGAATGTGGAATCGAATGGAATGGAATGTGAAATGGATTGTGGAATGGAATGTGGAATGGAATATGGAATGGTGTGCAATGGAATGTGGAATTGGATGGAATGGAAGGTGGAATGGAATGTGGAATAGAATGGAATTGAATGTCGAATGTAATGGAATGGATTGTGTAATGGAATGGAAAGGAATGTGGAATCGAATGGGGAAAGGAATGTGGAATGGAACGGGGAAAGGAATGTGGAATGTAACATGGAAAGGAATGGAATGGAAGGTGGCATGGAACGTGGAATGGTATGGAATGGAACGTGGAATGGAACATTGAATGAAACGTGTAATGGAACGTGGAATGTAATGTTGAATGAAAGACAAAATGGAATGTGCAATGGAACGTGGAATGGAACGTGGAATGAAAAGAAATGGAACCTGGAATGCAACATATAGCGGAATGGAATACAACGTGGAACGGAAAGTGGAATCGAATGTGGAATAGAACGTGGAATGGAATGTGGAATGGAACATAATGGATTGTGAAATGGAATGTGGAATGGAATTGAATGGAATATGTAATGGAATGTGGAATGCAATGGAATGAAATGTGGAATGGAATGTGGACTGGAATTGAATGGAATGTGGAATGGAATGGAATGTGGAATGGAATGTGGACTGGAATGCATATGTAATGTGGAATGTATTGTGGAATTGAATGGAATGGAATGAAATGTGGAATGGGATGTGGAATGTAAAGTGGACAGGAATACAACGGAATGTGGAATGGAATGTGGAATGGGGTAGAATGGAATGTGGAATGGAATGTGGACAGGAATGCAATGGAATGTGGAACGGAATGTGGAATGGAATGGAATGGAATGGAATGTGGAAAGTAATGTGGAATGGAATGGAATGGAATGTGGAATGGAATGGAATGGAATGTGGAATGGAATTTGGAATGGTGTGGAATGCATTGGGGAATGGACTGGAATGGATTGTGGAATGGAACGTGGAATGGAATGTACAATGGATTGTGGAATGGAACATGGAATGTAATGGAATGGAACGTGGAATTGAACGTGAAATTGAATGGATGGAACGTGTAGTGGAATGTGGAACGGAATGTGGAAGGGAATGTGAAGAGGAACGTGGAATGGAATGGAATGTGAAATGAAACGTGGACTGGAATGGAATGGAATGTAAAATGGAACGTGGAATGGAATGGAATGGTAAGTGGAATAGAATGTGGAATGGAATGGAATGGAACATGGAATGGATCATGGAATGGAAAGTGGAATGGAATGTGGAATGGAATGGAACGAAATGTGGAATGAAAAGGAATGGAATATGGAATGGAATGTGGAATGTAACGGAATGGAATGTGGAATGGAATGGAATGGAAAGGAATGGAATGTGGAATGGAATGTGGAATGTAACGGAATGGAATGTGGAATGGAAAGAATGGAATGTGGAATGGAATGGAATCGTGTGGAATGTAGAATGGAATGGAATGGAATGTGGCATGGAATGCAATTAAGTGTGGAATGCAAAGGAATGGAATGTGGATTGGAAAGGAATGGAAAGTGGAATTGAATAGAATGTAAGGGAATGTAACGTGAAATGGAACGTGGAACTGAATCTGAAATGGAATGGGGAATGGAATGTGGAACGGAATTAAATGGAACTTAGAATGGAATGGAAAGGAATGTGGAGTGGTATGGAATGGAAGCTGGAATGGAACATGGAATGGAACTTGGAATGGAACTTGCCATGGAATGGGGAAGGAAGGTAGAATGGAATGGAATGGAATGTGGAATGGAAATTAATGGTATGCAGAATGGAATGTGGAATGGAAAGGAATGGAATGTGGAATGGAATGTGGAAAGGAAGGGAATGTGGAATGGAATTGAATATAATGGTATGGAATATGGAATGGAAGGGAATGGAATGTGCAGTGGAATCTGGAATGGAAAGGAATGGAACGTGGAAAGGAACTTGGAATGGAACGCGGAATGGAAAGTGGAAGAGAACGTAGAAAGAAATGTGGAATGGAATGTAATGGAATGTGGAATGGAAGTGAATGTAATGGGTAATGGAATGTGGAATGGAATGGAATGAAATGGAATGGAATGTGGAATGGAATGGAATGGAATGTGTAATGAAAAAGAATGGAATGGGGAATGGAATGTCGAATGGAATGGGGAATGCAATGCGAAATATAATGGAATGGAATGTGGAATGGAATGTGGAAAGGAATGTGGAATGGAATGGAATGGAATTTGGAATGTAATGTTGTGGGTTGCGGAATGGAAGTGTGGAATGGAATGGAATGGAATGGAATGTGGAAAGGAATGTGGAATTGAACGGAATGGAATATGGAATGCAATGTGGAATGGAGTGTGGAATGGAATGTGGAATGGACGGAATGGAACGTGGAATGTAATGTGGAATGGAATGAAGCATGGAACGTGAAATGCAATGGAATTGACTGTGTTATTGAACGTGGAATGAAATGGAATGGGATTTGGATTGGCAAGTGGAATGGAAAGTGGAATGGAACGTGGAATAGAAAGGAATGGAACGTTAAATGGAATGTGGAATGGAATTTGGAAAGGAATGGAATGGAATGTGGAATGGAATGGAATGGAATGGAATGTGGAATGGAATGGAATGGTTTGTGGAATAGAATGGAATGGAATGTGGAATGGAATATGGAATTGAATGTGCAATTGTATATGGAAAGGAATGGAATGGAATGTGTTATGGATTGGAATGGAAAGTGGAATGGAACAGAATGGAATAGGATGTGGACTGGAATGGAATGGAATGGAAGTGAATGTGGATTGGAATGGAATGGAATGGAATGTGGAGTGGCATGTGCGATGAAACGGAAAGGAATGTGGAATGGAATTGAATGGAATGTGCAATGCAACGTGAAAAGGAAAGGAATTGAAAGGGGAATTCAACGTGGAATGGAATGAAATGGGAAGTGGAATGGAACATGGAATGGAGCATGGAACGGAATGGAATGGAATGTGGAATGCAATGTGAAAAGGAATGGAATGCAATGTGGAAGGGAATGTGGAATGGAATGGAATGGAATGGGGAATGGAATGGAATATGGAATGGAATGTGGAATGGAACGTCAAATGGAATGTAATGGAACATATAATGTAATGTGGAATGGAATGGGATGGAATGTGGCGTGGAATGTACAATGTAATGCAATGGAATGTGGAATGGAATGGAATGGAATTTTGAATGGAATGTGGAATGGAATTGAATGCAATCGGGGAAGGAATTTTGAATGGAAGATGGAATGGAATGTGGAATGGAATGTGGAATGGTACGGAAGTAATGTGGAAATGTATGTATAATGGAAAGTGGAAAGGAATGTGGAACGGAATTCAATGGAACGTGGAATGGTATGTGGAATGCAACGTGAAATGGAATGTTTAATTGAATTGAATGGAATGTGTAATGGAATGGAATGTGTAATGGAATGGAATGGAATGTGGATTGGCATGGAATGTAGAATGGAATGTGGAATGCAATGTGGAATGTAATGTGGAAAGGAATGAGGAATGGAAAGAGGAAAGTAACGTAGAATGGAACGTGGAAAGGAATGTGCAACGGAATAGAAAGGAATGTGGAATAGACAGGCATGGAATATGGAATGGAATGGAATGGAATGTGGAATGGAATGTGGATTGGAATGGAATGGAAAGAAAAGTGGAATGGAAAGTAATGTAATGTAAATTGGAATGGAAAGTCATCGAATGTAATGTGGAATTGAAGTTGGAGTGGAATGGAATGGAATGTGGAGAGGACTGTGGAAAGGAATGTGGAATGGATTGGGTAATGGAGTAGAATGGAATGTGGAATGGAATGGAATGGAATGCAATGGAATGGAATATCGAATGGAAGGTGGAATTGAATGGAGTGGAATGTGGAATGGAGTGTGTAGTGGAATGGAATGGAATGTGCAATTGAAAGGAATGATATGTGGAATGGAATAGAATGGAATGTGGAATGCAATGTTGAATGGAATGGAATGGAACGTGAAATGGAAGGTGGAATGGAATGGAAAGGAATGTGGAATGGAATGTAGAATGGAATGTGGAATGGAATGGAACGCAAAGGAATGCGAAATGGAAAGTGGAATGGATTGTGAAATGGAACATGGAATGGAATGTGGAATGGAATAAAATGGAACGTGAAATGGAACGTGTAATGGAACGTGGAATGGAATGGAATGGAATGTGGAATGGAATGTGGAATGGAATGGAATGGAACGTGGAATGGAAAGTGGAAAGGAACGTGGAATGGAATGGAATGGAATGTGGAATGGAATGGAATGTGGAATGGAATGGAATGGAATGTGGAATGGAATGTGCAAAGGAATGTGGAATGGAATGTCGAAGGGAATGCAATGGTATGTCAAATTGAATGTGAAATGGAATGTGAAATGGAAAGTGGAAAAAAATATCGAATGGAATGGAATGGAACATAGAAAAAAATGGAATGGAATGTGGAATGGAATGTGGAATGGAAAGTGGAAAGGAACGTGGAATGGAATGGGATGGAATGTGGAATGGAATGTGGAATGGAATGTGGAATGGAATGGAATGGAATGGAATGTGGAACGGAATATGGAATAGAACTTGGAATGGAACGTGGAATGTAATGGAATGGAACGAGGAATGGAACTTGGAATTGTAGGTGGAATGGAACGTGGAATGGAATGAGGAATGGAATGGAAAGGAATGTGGAATGGAATGTGGAAACGAATGTGAAACACAATGTGGAAGGGAATGGAATGGAATGTGGAACGGAACTTGGAATTCAATGTAGCGGAATGAGAAATGGAATGAAACGTAGAATGGAACATGGAATAGAACGTGGAATGGAATGTGGACTGGAATGTGGAATGAAATCTGAAATGTAACGGAATGGAATGTGGAGGGGAATGTGGAAAGGAATGTGTAATGGAATGGAATGAAATGTGGAATGCAAAGTAGTGGTTTGTGGAACGGAATGTGGAATGGAATGGAGTGGAATGTTGAATGGAATGCGGAAAGGAGTGTGGAATGGAACGGAATGGAATGTGCAATGGAATGTGGAATAGAATGTGGAATGGAATGAAATGGATTGTGGAAAGGAAAGTAGAATGGAGTTTGTAATTGAATGTGGAATGGACGGAATGGAGCAATGAATGGAATGTGGAATGGAATGTAGCATGGAACGTGAAATGGAATGCAATTGACTGTAGAATTGAACGTGGAAAGAAATGGAATGGGAAGTGGAAGAGTACGTGGGATGTAACGTGGAATGGAAAGGAATATAACGCTAAATGTAATGTGGAATGGAATGCGGAAATAAAGGGAATGGAATGTGGAATGTAATGTGAAATGGAATGTGGAATGGAATGGCATGAAAGGTGGAAAGGAATGTGGAATGGAATCTGGATTGAACGTAGAATCGAACGGAATGGAATGTGAAATGGAATGTGGACTGGAATGGAATGGAATGTGGAATGGATTGGAAAGGGATGTGGAAAGGAATATGGAACGGAACGTGGAAAACAATGTGGAATGGAATTTGGAAAGCAATGTGGAATGGAACGGAATGGAATGTGAAATGGAATGGAATGGAATTTGGAATGAAATGTAGAATGGAAAGGAATGGAATCTGGAATGGAATGTGGAAACGAACGTGGAATGTTACGGAATGGAATGTGGAATGGAATGTGTATTGAACTGTTGAATGGAATGTGGAATGGAATGTGGAATGGAATGCGGAAAGTAATGTGGAAAGGAATGTGGAATGTAACGGAATAGAATGTGGAATGGAATGTGGAATGGAATGTGGAATTGATTGTGGAATGGAATATGGAATGGAATCGAATGGAATGCGGAATGGAATGGAATGGTATGTGGAAAGGAATTGAATGGAATGGATTGGAACGGAATGTGGAATGGAATGGAATGGAATGTGGAGTGAAATAAAATGGAATGAGGATTGGAATTAAATGGAATGGAATGGAATGGAATGTGAAATGGAATGGAATGTGTAATGGAATAGAATGGAATGTGAAATGGAATGGAATGCAATATGGAATGCAATGGGATGGAATGTGGAATGGAAGGGAAAGGAATGTGGAATGGAATGGAATGTGGAATGGAATGGAATGCAATGTGGAATGGAATGGAGTGGAATTGAATGGAATGGAATGGAATGTTTAATGGTATGGAAAGTGGAATGGAATTGAATGGAATGTGGAATGGATTGTGGAATGGTTCGGAATGGAATGTGGAATGGAATTTGAAATGGAAAGAAATGGAATGGGACGGAATTGATTGTGGAATGGAAAGGAATGGAATGTGGAATGGAAGGGAAATGAATGCAATCTGCAATGGAATGTAACGCGAAATGGAATGTAATGGAATGAGGAATGTAATGGAATGAGGAATGGAATGGAATGGAATGTGGAATGTAATGGAATGGAAAGTGGAGTGAAATGTGGAATAGATTGGAACGGAAAGTGGAATGGAATATGGAATGGAAAGGAATGGAATGTGTAATGGAATTTAATGGAAAAGAATGGAATGGAATCTGGAATGGAATGGAATGGAATGGAAAGAAATGTGGAATGGGATGGAACGCGGAATGGAATGCAATGCAATGTGGAATGGAATGGAATGGAAAGTGGATTGGAATGGAATGGAATGTGGAATGGAATTGAATGGAATGTGGAATGGAAAGTGGAATGGAATGGAATGTGTGTGGAATTCAATGGAATGTGGAATGGAATATGCAATGGAATCGAATGGAATGAAATAGAAGGTGGAATGGAATGCAATGGAAAGTGGAATGGAAAGGAATAGAATGTGGGACGGAATGAAAGGGAATGTGGAATTCAATGGAACGGACCGTGGAATGGAACATGGTATGGAACATGGAACGGAACTTAGAATGGTATGGAATGGAACATGGAATGGAATATAGAATGGAAAGTAGAATGGAATGGAATGGAATGGAAAGTAATGGAATGGAATTGAATGGAATGTGGAGCGGAATGGAATGGAATGCTGAGTGGAATGGAATGGAATGTGGAATGGAATTTGGAATTGAATGGAAAGGAATGGAATTGAAAGGAGTGTGGACTGGAATTGAATGGAGAATGGAATGGAATGCAATTTGAATTGGAATGGAAAGGAATTTGGAATGGATTGGAATGGAATGCGGAATGGAAAGGAATGGAAAGTGAATGGAATGTGGAATGGAATGGAATGTGGATTGGAATGGAATGGAATGTACAATGGAATGGAATAGAATGCGGGATGGAATGGAAAGGAAAGTGGAAAGGAATGCAATGGAACGTTGAATCGAATGTGGAATGGATTGGAATTGAATGTGGAAGGCAATGTGGAATGGAATTAAATGGAATGTGGAATGGAGTTGAAATGGATTGAAATGGAATGGAAAGTTATGTGGAATGGACTGTGCAATGGTTTGGAATGGAAAGGGAAATGGAGTGAGAAATGGAATGGAATGTGGAATGGAATGGAATTGAAAGCGGAATGGAATGGAATAGAATGCAATGTGGAATAGACAGGAGCGGAATGGAATGGAATGGAATGGATTGCGGAATGGAATGGAATGGAATGCTAGGTGGAATGGATTGGAAGAGAGTGGAATGGAATGGAATGCGGAATGCAATGGAATAGAATGTGGAATGGAATGGAATGGAATGTGAAATGAAATGGAATGGAATGAAATGGAAAGTGGAATTGAATGGAATGTGGAATGAAATGTGGAATGGAATGTGGAATGAAAAGGAATGGAAAGTGGAATGGAATGGAATGGAACTTGGAATGGAATGGAATGGAATGGAACTGATTATGGAATTGAATGCAATGTCGAATGGGATAGAATGCAATTTGGAATGGAATGGAATGGAATGGAATGTGGAATGGAGCGGAATGGAATGTAGAATGGAATGGAATGGAATACGGAATTTAATGGAATGGAATGTGGAATGGAGCGGAATGGAATGTGGAATGGAATGGAATGGAATACGGAATTTAATGGAATGGAATGTGGAATGGATTTGGTGGGAATGTGAAATGGAATGGAATGAAATATGGAATGGAATGTGGGATGCATTGGAAATGCAAGGGGGATGCAATGTGGAAGCGAATGGAATGGAGTGGAATGGAAAGTGGAATGGAATGGAATGGAAAGTGGAATGAAATGTGGAGTGGAATGGAATGCAATGGAATGCAGAATGGAGTGGAATGGAATATAGAATAGAATGGAATGGAATGTGGAATGGAATGGAATGGAAGGTGGAATGGAATGTGGAATGGAATGGGATGGGATGTGGAAAGGAACGTGGAATAGAACATGGAATGGAACCTGCAATGGAATACGTAATGGAATGGAATGGAATACGGAATTGAATGGAATGGAATGTGCACCGGAATGGAATGGAATGGAATGGAAGGTGGAATGAAATTGAATACCAAGTATAATGGAATGCGGAATGGATTGGAATGGAAATACCAAGTATAATGGAATTCGGATTGGAAATGAATGTTGATTGGAACGTGGAATGGAATGGATTGGAATGCAATGTGGAATGGAATTGTATGGACTGTGGAATGAAATGGAACAGAATGTGGAATGGAATGGAATGGAACGGAATGCAATGTGAAAAGGAATGGAATGGAATGCAACGTGGAATTGAAAGGAATATAATGTGGAATTGAATGGAATTGAATTTGGAAAGGAATGGAATGGAATGTGGAAAGGAATTGAATGGAATGCAACGTGGAATTGAATGGAATATACTGTGAAATCGAATGGAATTGAATTTGGAAAGGAATTGAATGGAATGTGGAATGGAATGCTGAATGGAATGGAATGGAATAGAACAGAATTGCATGTGGAATGAAGTGGAATGGAATGTGGAATGGAATGGAATGGAATGGAATGGAACATGGAAAGAAATGGAAAGGAATATGTAATGGAATGTGGAATGGAATGCAATGGAACGTGGAATGGAAAGTGGAATGGAATGGAATGGAACGTGGAATGGAATGTAGAATGGAAAGGAATGGAAATTGGAATGCAATGTGGAATGGAGTGGAATGGAATATGGAAAGGAATGTAATGGAATGGGGAACGGAATGGAATGGAATGTGGAATGGAATGGAATATGGAATGGAATGAAATGGAATGGAATGTGGAATGGAATGGAATGTGAAATGGAATGTGGAATGGAAAGGAGTATAAAGAAATGTGGAATGGAATTGAATGAAATGTGCAACGGAATGGTATGGAATGGAATGGAATGTGGAATGGATTGGAATGGAATGTGGAAAGGAACAGAATGGAATATGGAATGGAATGGAATGGAATGCGGAATTGAATAGAATGGAATGTGGATTTTAATGTGGAGTGGAATGGAATGGAATATGGAACGTAATGAATTGGAATGAGGAATTAAATGAAATGGAATGTGGAATTGAATGGAATGGAATGTGGAATGGAATGGAGAATGGAATGGAATGGAATGGAATGTGGAACGGAATGGAATGGAATGTGCAATGGAATGTTGAATGGAATGGAAAGGAATGATTGATGGAATGTGGAATTGAATGGATCGTGGTAGGGAATGTGGACTGGAACGCAATGGAATGTGGAATGGAATCAAAAGGGATGTGGAATGGAATATGGAATGGATAGTGGAATGGAATGGAATGGATTGGGGAATGCAATGTGGAATGGAATGGAAATGATTATGGAATGGAATGTGTAATGGAATGGAATAGAATCCAATTTGGAATGGAATGGCATAAACAGGAATGTGGAATGGAATCGAATGGATTGTAGAATGGAATGGAATGGAATGCAATGCAATGTGTAAAGGAATGGAATGGAATGCAAAGTGGAATTGAATGGAGTGGAATGTGGAATGGAATGGAATGCAGTGTGGAATTGAATGGAATGGAAAGTGGAATGGAATGTGCAATGGAGTGGAATGGAATGGAAAGGAATGTGGAATGGAATGGATTGGAATATGGAATGGAATTGAATGAAATGGAATGTGGAATGAAGTGCAAATGAATGTGGAATGGAATGGAATGGAAAGTGGAATGGAATGGAATGGAATTCAATGTGGAATGGAATGGATTGCAATGTGGAATGGAATGGAATGCAAAGTTGAATGCAATGGAATGGAATGTGGAATGGACTGGAATTTAATGTGGAGTGGAATGGACAGGAATGTGGAAAAGAATGTGGAATTGAATTGAATGGAATGGAATGGAATGTGGAACGGAATGGAATGGAACGTGGAATGGAATGGAATTGAATGTGGAATGGAATCGAATTGAATGGAATGAAATGTGTAATGGAAGACAATGGAATGTGCAAAGGAATGTGAAATGGAATGTAAGGGAATGTGGATTGGAATGTGGAATGGAATGGAATGAAATGTGGAAAGGAATGTAGAATGGAAGGGAAATGAATGTGGAATGGAATGTGGAATGGAGTGGAATGGAATGTGTAATGGAATGGAATAGAATGCAATTTGGAACGGAATGTAATGGAATGTGGAATGGAATCGAATGGGATGTGGAATGAAGTGGAATGGAATGCAATGTGGAATGTAATGGAATGCTACGCAATGTGGAACGGAATGGAATGCAATGTGGAATGGAAAGCAATGGAATGTGGAATGGAATGGAAAGGTATGTGGAATGGAATGTGTTATGCAATGGAATACAATGGAATAGAATGTAGAATGGAATGGAATGGAATGGAATTTAAATGGAATGTGGAATGGCATGGTTTTCAGTCTGGAATGGATTGGAATGGAATGTGGAATGGAATGGAATCGAATGGAATTTAATCTGCAATGGAATAGCATACAAAGTTGCATGGAATGGAATGGAATGTGGAATGGAGCGGAATAGAATGAAATGTGGAATGGAATGGAATGGAATGGAATGCAATGTGGAATGGAATAGAATGGAATGTGGAATGCAATGCATTGGAACGTGGAATGGAATGGAATGGAAAGTGGAATCGAATGGAATGGAAAATGGAATGGAATTTGGAATGGAATGCAATGGAATGGAAAGGAATGTGGAATAGAATGGAATATAATGTGGAATGGAGAGAAATGGAATGAGGAGTGGAATGGAATGGAATATGGTAAGTAACGGAATGGAGCGGAATGTGGAATTGAATGGAATTGAAAGTGGAATGGAATGTAATGGAATGTGGTGTGGAATATAATGGAATGTGGAATGGAATTTGATAAGAATATAGAGGAATGGAATGGAATGTGGAACGTAATGGAAAGTGGAATGGAATGGAATGCAAAATGGAATGGAATGGAACGTGGAACAGAATTGAAAGTGGAACGGAAAGGAATGGAATGTGGATTGGAATGGAATGCAATTTGGAATGGAATGGAATGGAATGGAATGGAATGTGAAATGGAATGTTTAATAGAATGTGAAATGAATCTAGAATGGAATGTGGAATTGAATGAAATGGAACGAGGAATGGAATGGAATGAAACGTGGAATGGAATGAAATGGGATGTGTAATGGATGGTGGGAAGGTATGTGGAATGGAATGTGCAATGGAATGCGAAATGGAACGTGGAATGGAATGGAATTGAAAGTGTAATGGAATTTGGAATAGGTCGTGGAAAGGAAAGTGGAACGGAATTGATTGTGGAATTGAATGTGCCATGGAACTGAATGGAATGTGTAATGGAATGGAATGGAATATGGAATGGAAAGGAATGGAAGGTGGAAAGGAATGGAATGGTAAGGAATGTAGAATAGAATTAAATGTAATGGAATGGAATGTGGAATGAAATGGAATGGATTGTGGAATGCAATGGAATAGAATGTGGAATGGAATGGTATGGAATGGAATTTGGAAAAGATGGGAATGGAAAGCAATGGAATGGGGAATGGAATGGAATGGAATGCGGAATGGAATGGAATGGAAGGGAATGGAATGGGGAATCCAATGGAATGGAATGTGGCATGGAAAGCAATGGAATTTGGAACGGAATAGAATGGAATGTGGAATGGAATGGAATTGAATGGAATAGAATAGAATTTGGAAAGGAATGGAATGGAATGCAAAGGAATGGAATGGAATGCAATGACGAATGGAATGGAATTTGGAATGGAATGGAATTGAATGGAATAGAATGGAATTTGCAATGGAGTGCAAAGGAATGGATTTGAAAGGAATGGAATGGAATGCAATGAGGAATGGAATGGAATGGAATGCGGAATGGAATGCAATGGAATGGAATGGAATGTGGAATTGAATGGAATGGAAAGTGGAATGGATTGGAAAGGAATGTGGAGTGAAATGGAATGGAATGTGGAATTGAATGGAATAGAAAGTGGAATGGATTGGAAAGGAATGTGGAGTGAAATGGAATAGAACGTGGCATGGAATGTGTAATGGAATTCGGAATTAATGGAATGGAATGGAATTTGCAATTGACTAGAATGGAATGTGGAATGCAATGGAATGGAATGTGGAATGGAAAGGAATGGCACGTGGAATAGAATGTGGAAAGGAATGTGGAAAGTAATGGAATGGAATGTGGAATGGAATGGAACATAGAACGGAAAGGAATAGAATGTGGAATCGAATGGAATGGAATGTGGAACGGAATGGAAAGTGGAATGGAAAGGAATGGAATGTGGATTGGAATGCGATGGAATGTGAAATGGAATGGAATGGAATGGAATGTGTAATGGAAGGTGGACTGGAATGTGAAATGGAATGTAGAATGGAATGTGGAATTGAATGAAATGGACAATGGAATGGATTGGAATGGATCGTGGAATGGAATGAAATGGGACGTGGAATGGAAGGTGGAATGGAATGTGGAATGGAATGTACAAAGTAATGCTGAATGGAAAGTGGTATGGAATGGAATGGAACGTGGAATGGATCGTGGAATGGAATGGAATGGAACGTGTAATGGAATGTGGAATTAGTCGTGGAATGCAACGTGGAATGGAATGGAATGGAATGAGGGATTGAATGTGGAAAGGAATGGAATGGAATGTGGAATGGAAAGTGAAATGGGATAGAATGGAATCTGGAATGGAATGTGGATTGGAATGCAGTGTAATATGGGATGAGATGGAATGGAAAGTGGAATGGAATGTGGATAGGAATGCAATGGAATTTGGAATGGAATGTGGAATGGAATGAAATGTGGAATGAAATGTGGAATCAAAAGTGGAATGCAATGGAATGGAAAGTGGAATGTAATGTGGAATGGAATAGAACTGTATGTGGAATGGATTGTGGAATGGAAAGTGGAATGGAAATTGTAAGGGAATGTAATGGAATGGAATGTGGAGTGTAACGTGGAATGGAATTTGGAATGCAATGCAATGGAATGTGGAATGTAATGTGGAATGGAATTGAATGTGGAATGGAATGTGGAATGAAATGGAATAGAATGGAATGGAATGTGGAATTGAATGGAATGGAATGTGGAATGGAATGAAATGGAATGTGGAATGAAATGGAATGTAACGTGACATGGAATGAGGAATGGAATTCGGAAAGGAATGGAATGGAAGGGAAAGTGCAATTGACTGGAATGGAGTGTGGAATGGAATGGAGTGGAATGTGGAATGGAATAGAACGGAACATGGAATGGAAATTGGAAAGGAATGTGGAATGTAATGGAATAGAATCTGGAATGGAATGGAACACAGAACGGAAAGGAATAGAATGTGGAATGGAATGGAAAGGAATGTGGAACGCAATGGAATTTGGGATGGAAAGGAACGGAGTGTGGATTGGAATGCGATTGAATGTGAAATGGAATGGAATGGAATGGAATGTGTAAAGGAATGTGGAATGGAATGTAGAATGGAATGCGGAATTGAATGAAATGGAACGTGGAATGGAAAGGAATGGAACGTGGAATGGAATGAAATGGGACGTGGAATAGAAGGTGAAATTGGACGTGGAATGGAACCTGCAATGGAACGTGGAATGGAATGTGCAAAGGAAAGCGGAATGGAACGCGGAATGGAATGGAATGGAACATGTAATGGAATGTGGAATTAGTTGTGGAATGAAATGTGGAATGGAATGGAATGGAATGCGGAATTTAATGTGGAATGGAATGCAATGGAATGTGGAATGGAAAGTGAAATGGGATAGAATGGAATGTGGAATGGATTGTGGATTGGAGTAGAGTGGAATGTGGAATGGAATGGAATGGAAAGTGGAATGGAATGTGGACAGGAAAGCAATGGAACTTGGAAAGGAATGTGGAATGGAATGGAATGTGGAATGAAATGTGAAATCAAAGGTGGAATGGAATGGAGTGGAACGTGGAATGTAATGTGGAATGGAATGGAACGGTATGTGGAATGGATTGTGGAATGGAAAGTGGAATGGAAATTGGAAGAGAATGGAATGGTATGGAATGTGGAGTGCAACGTGGAATGGAAAATGGAATGCAATGTAATGGAATGTGGAGTGGAATGTGGAATGGAATGGAATGTGGAATGGAATATGGAATGGAATGTGGAATGAAATGGAATGGAATGTGGAATGGAACGTGGAATAGAATGTGGAATGAAATATGGAATGGAATGGAATGGAATTTGGAATGGAACGTTGAATGGAACTTGGAATGGAACGTGGAAAGGAACGTGGAATGGAATGTGGAATGGGACATGGAATGGAATGTGGAATGGAATCTGGAATGGAATGGAACATGGAAAGGAACGTGGAATGGAATGGAATGCAACGTGGAATGGAAACGGGAATACAATGCGGAATGGAACTTGGGATGGAACGTGGAAAGAAATGGAATGGAGCGTGGAATGGAATGGAATGGAACGTGGAATGGAATGCGGTATGGAATTTGAACGGAACGTTAAATGAAATGTGGAATGGAAAGTGGAATGGAAAGGAAAGGAATGTGTAATGTAATCGAATGGAATTTGGAATGGAATGGAAAGGAACGGAATGTGCAATGGAATGGATTGGGATGGTACGGGATGTGGAATGGAATGGAATGGAACGTGAAATGGAACGTGGAATGGAAAGTGCAATGGAATGTTTAAAGGAATGTGGAATGCAATGTGGAATGGATTGGAATGGAATGTGGAAAGGAATGTGGAATGGAAAGGAATGGAATGTGGAATGGAATGGAATGGGATGGAATGTAGAATAGAATTAAACGGAATGGAATGGAATGTGGAATGAAATGGAATGGATTGTAGAATGGAATGGAATGGAATGTGGAATGGAATGGAATTGAATGTGGAATGGAATGGAACGTGGAATGGAATGGAATGTAAATTGGAATGAAACGTAATGTGGAATGGAACGTTGAATGAAACGTGAAATGGAACGTGAAATGGAACGTGGAATGGAATGTGGAATGGAACGTGGAATGGAATAAAATGGAATGTACAATGGAATGGAATGCAATGGAATGGAATGCAGAATGGAATTGAAAGAATGTGGAATGGAAAGGAATGGAATGTGGAATGGAAAGTTGAACGGAATGGAATGGAATTTAACGTGGAATTGAAGATGCAATGGAACGGAATGGAATGTGGGATGGAATGAGGAATGGAATCTGGAATGGATTGTGGAATGGAATGGAATGGAATGTGGAATGGAACGGAATAGAATTGAACGTGGAATGGAAGGTGGAATTGAATGGAATGGAATGTGGAATAGAATGTGAAATGGAATGGAATGGAATGTGGAATTGAATGGAATGGAACGTGGAATGGAATGGAATGAAATTTGGAATTGAATGGAATGGAATATGGAATGTAATTGATTGGAATATGGAATGGACTGGAATGGAATTGAATGGAATGTGGAATGGAATGGAATGGAATGGAATGGAATGGAATGTGGAAAGGAATGATGGAATGGAATGGAATGGTATGGAATGTCGAATGGAATGGAATGGAATATAATGTGGAATTGAAGTTGAAGTGGAAGGGAAAGGAATGTGGAAAGGAATGTGGAAAGGAGTGGAGTGGAATGTGGAATTGAAGGTGGAATGGAATGGAATGGAACGTGGAATGGAATGGAATGGAACGTGGAATGCAATGGAATGGAACGTGGAATGGAATGTGGAATGGAACGTGGGATGGAACATTGGAATGGAATGGAACGGAATGTGGAATGGAACGTGGAATGGAGCAGGGAAGGAAATGGAATGGATTGTGGAATGGAATGTGCAATGGAAAGGAATGGTATGTGGAATGGAATGGAGAATAGAATGTGGAATAGAATGGAATGGAATGTGGAATGGAAAGTGGATTCGAATGGAATGGAATGTGGAAAGGAATGGAGTGGAATGTGGAATCGAATGTGGACTGGAATAGCAATGGGATGTGGCAAGGAATATGGACTGAAATGGAATGAAATGTGGAAGAGAATGTGGAATGGAAAGTGGAATGGAATATGGAATGGAATGGAATATAATGTGGAGTGGAATGTGGAAAGGAATGCAATGTAGAATGGAACGTGGAAAGAAATGTGGAATGGAAAGTGGAATGGAAAGTGCAATACAATGTGGAATGGAATAGAATGGAATGTGGGATTGAATGGAATGGAACGGAATGGAATGGAATGGAATGTGGAATGGAAAGTGGAATGAAATGTGAAATGGAATATGGAATGGATTGTTGAAAAGGAATGGAATTGAATGTGGAATGGAATGTGTAATGGAATGGACTAAGACGTGGAATGGAATGTGAAGTGGAATGTGGAATGGAACGTGGAATGGAAAGGGGAATGCAATGTAGAATGGAACGTGGAATGGAACGTGGAACGGAAAGGAATGGAACGTGGAATGGAACGTGGAATGGAATGTGGAATGCAACGTGGAATTGAACGTGGAATGGAATGTGGAACAGAAAGTTATGGAATTTGGAATGTAATGGAATGGAATGTGGAATGGAATTTAATGGAATGCAGAATGGAATGTGGAATGGAACGGAATGGAATGTGGAATGGAATGGAAAGGAATGTGGAATGGAACGGGAAGGAATGTGGAATGGAATATGGAAAGGAATGCGGAATGGTACGGAATGGAATGTGGAATGAAATCTGGAATGGAGTGTGGAATGGATTGTGGAAAGGAACGGAATGGAATGTGGAACGGAATGTGGAATGTAATGTGGAATGGAATTGAATGGAATTGTAAATGGAATGGAATGGAATGTGGAATGGAATGGAATGGAAGAGTGTGGAATGAAATGTAATGGAACAGAATGGAATGGAATGGAACGGAATGGAATGTGAAATGGAATGTGGAATGGAACGTGGAATGGCATGAAACGGAACGTGGAACGGAATGGAGTGCAACGTTGAATGGAATTGAATGGAACATGGAATCGAACGTGGAAAGGCACGTGGTATAGAATGTGAAATGGAATGTGGAATGGAATGTGGAATGAAATGTGGAAAGGAATGGAAAGGAATGTGCAAAGGAATATGGAATGGAATGTGGAATGGAACGCAATGGAATGTGGAATGGAATGTGGAATCGAATGGAATTGATAGTGGAATGGAAGGTGGAATGGAAAGTGGAATGGAAAGTGGAATGGAATGGAATGGAACGTGGAATAGAAAGTGTAATGGAATTTAAAAGAATGTGGAATGGTATGTAGAATGAAATGTGGAATGGAATGGAAAGGAAAATGAAATGGAATGTGGAATGGAATGTGAAATGGAACGTGGAATGGAATGTGGAATGGAATGAAATGGAACGTGAAACGGAACCTGGACTGGAATGTGGAATGTAGTGGAATAGAAAGTGGAATGAAATGTTGAATGGATGGGAATGGAATGTGGAATGGAATGTGTAATGGAATGGAATGGAATGTGCAAAGGAATGTGGAATGGACTGTGGAAGGGAATGCAATGGTATGTCAAAAGGAATGTGGATTGTATTGCGAAATGGAAGGTGGAAAGAAATGTCGAACGGAATGGAATGGAACGTGGAATGGATCGTGGAGTGGAACGTGGAAAGGAACGTGTAATGGAATGGAATGGAATATGGCATGGAATGTGGAATGAATGTGGAATGGAATGGAACGGAATGGAATTGAATCTGGAATGGAATGTGGAGAGGAACGTGGAATGGATCGTGGAATGGAATGGAATAGAACGCGGAATGAAACATGGAATGGTACGTGGAATGGAACATGGAATGGAATGAGGAATGGAATGGATAGGATGTGGAATGGAATGTGGAACTGAATGTGAAATGCAACGTGGAATGCAAAGGAATGGAATGCGAAACGGAACGTGGAATTTAGTGGAATGAAAAGTGGAATGGAAGGTGGAATGGAATGGAAAGGAACGTAGAATGGAATGTGGAATGGAATGGAATGGAATGTGCCACGGAATGTGGAATGGAATGAGGAATGGAATGTGAAATGTCATGGAACGGAATGTGGAATGGAATGTGGAAAGGAATGTGGAATGGAATGGAATGGAATGTGGAATGGAACTTGGAAAGGAACGTGGAATGGAATGTGGAATGGAACGGATTGCAATTTGGAATGGAATGAGGAACAGAGTGTAGAATGGAATGTGGAATGGACGGAATGGAACGTGGAATTGAATGTGGAATGGAATGTAACACAGAACGCGAAATGGAATGGAATTGACTGTGGAATTGAACGTGGAATGAAATGGAATGGGACGTGGAATGGAACGTGGATTGGAAAGTGGAATGGAAGGAATGGAACGTTAAATGGAATGTCTAACGGAATGTGGAAAGGAATGGAATGGAATGTGGATTAGAATGTGGAATGGAATGTGAAATGGAATGTGGAATGGAAAGGAATGGAATGTGAAATGGAATGTGGAATGGAATGGAACGGAATGTTGAAAGGAATGGAATGGAATGTGGAAAGGAATGTGGAACAGAGTGTGGAATGGAATGTGGAATGGAATGTGGAATGAATGTGGAATGGAACGGAATGCAATGTGAAATGGAAAGTGGAATGGAATGGAATGGAATGTGGAATGGAATGGACTGGAATGTGGAATGGAGTGGAATGGAATTTGGAATGGAATGTGGAACGGAATGTGGAACGGAATGTGGAATGGAATGTGGAAAGGAATGTGCAATGGAACGGAATGGAATGTGAAATTCAATGGAAAGGAATGTGTTTTGGAATGTGGAATGGAATGGAATGGAATGTGAAATGGAAAGTGGAAAGGAATGTGGAAATGTAAGGAATGGAATGTGGAATGGAAGGTGGAATGGAGTGTGGATTAGAATGTGGAATGGAATGTGGAATGCAGTGCAGTAAGGAAGGTGGAAAGGAATGTGGAATGGAAATGAATTGAATGTGGAATGGAATGTGGAATGGGGTGTGGAATGGAATGTGGAATGGAATGGAATGGAATGTGGAATGGAGTGTGAAATGGAATGTGGAATGGAACTGAATGGAATGTGGAATGGAATGTGGAATGGAGTGTGGAATGGAATGTGTAATGGAACGGAATGTATAATGGAATGTCAAATGAAATGCAACGGAATGTGGAATTGAACGTGGAATGGAATGGAATGGAAAGTGGAATGGTATGTGGGATGCAATGTGGAATGGATTGTGGAATGGAATGTGGAATGGAATATGGAATGTAACGCAATGGAATGTGGAAAGGAATGTGGAATGGAACGAGGAACGGCATGAAATTGAACGTGGAATGGAATGGAATGGAACGTGGAATAGATCGTGGAATGGAATGTGGAATGGAATGGAATGTGGAATGGAATGTGCAATGGAATGGAAAGAAATGTGCAAAGGAATATGGAATGGAAAGTGTAATACAATGTGGAACGGAACGCAATGGAATGTGGAATGCAATGTGGAATGGAACGTGGAATTAAAAGTTGAATGGTATGGAATGAAAACTGGAATGGAATGTGGAATGGAACGTTGAATGGAACGTGGAATGGAATGGAATGGAATGTGGAATGGAATGTGGAATGGAATGGAAAGGAATGTGGGGTGGAATGTAGAATGGAGTGTGAAATTGGATGGAATGGAATAGAATGTGAAATGGAATGTGAAATGGAATGTGAAACGGAACGTGGAATGGAATGTGGAATGGAATGAGACGGAACGTGGAATGGAACATGGAATGGAATGTGGAATCGAATGGAATGGAATATGGAATGGAATGTGGAATGGAATGGAATGGAATGTGAAATCCATTCCATTCCACATTTCATTCCATTCCATTCCAAGCTCCATTCCACATACCAGTCCACTTTCTATTCCACATTCCATTCCATTCCATTCTTTCCACATTCCATTCCACATTCCTTTCCATTCCATTCCACATTCCATTCTACGTTCCATTCCATTTTCCTTTCCATTCCATTCCATGTTCCATTCCACATTCCATTCCATTCCATTCCACTTTCCTTTCCTCATTCCATTAAACATTCCATTTCACATTCCATTCCATTCCATTCTACAATCCATTCCATTCCATTCCACATTCCATTCCACATTCCATTTCTGGTTGCATTCCATTCCAGTCCACATTCCATTCCACAACCCGTAGCATTCCATTCAGGATTCCGTTCCATTCCAATCCACTTTCCATTCCACATTCTATTCCATTCTATTCCACATTCAATTCCTCATTCCATTCCACAATCCATTCCTTAACATTGCACATTCCTTTGCACATTACATTACATTCCACTTCAGGTTCCATTCCGCTTTCCATTCCACATTCCATTCCACATTCCATTCCATTCCATTCTGGGTTCCATTCCACGTTCCATTCCACATTCAATTCCACATTCCATTCCATTCCATTCCACGTTCCACTCCACATTCCATTTCACATTCCATTCCGCATTACATTCCACAATCCGTACCATGTTCCATTCCATTCAAATCCACTTTCTATTCCACGTTCCATTCCTTTTAATTTCATGTTCCATTCCACTTTCCATTCCATTCGATTCAACTCCACTTTCCATTCCATTCCATTCTGCATTCCATTCTATTACATTCCACTTTCCATTCCATTCCATTGCACATTCCATTCCATTCCATTGCACATTCCATTCCATTCCATTCCATTCCTGTCCACTCCACATTCCATACAATTCCACTGCATTGAACATTCCATTCTTTCCATTACACATTCCAGCATTCCAGTCCATTCCACATTCCATTCTACATTCCATTCCATTCCATTCCACATTCCATTCTACATTCCATTCCATTTTATTACACATTCCATTCCAATCCATTACACATTGCATTCCATTCCTTTCCACATTCCATGCTACATTCCATTTCATTCCATTCCACATTCCATTCCATTCCATGCTACATTCCATTCCATTCCATTCCGTTCCACATTTCATTCCATTACGTTCGGCATTCCATTCCATTCCATTCCAGCATTCCATTTCGCATTCCATTCCATTCCACTCAACATTCCATTCCATTCCATTCCAAATTCCATTCCATTCCATTCCACATTCAATTCCATTCCATTCCATTCCATTCGGCATTTCATCCCATTCCATTCCAAATTCCATTCCATACCACTGCACATTCCAATCCATTCCATTCCATTTCACAATCGATTCCACATTCCTTTGCATTACACTTTCGTTTCCACATTCCATTCCACAATCCATTCGATTCCACATTCCAATCGATTCCACATTCCATTCCACATTGCATTCCATTCCATTCCAGATTCCATTCTACTTTCCATTCCATTCCATTCCACATTCCATTCCATTCATTCCACATTCCATCCCATTCCACATTCCATTCCACGTTGCAATCAATTTCACTCCAAATTCCATTCTACATTCCATTCCATTCCATTCCGCATTCCGTTCCTTTCCATTACACCTTCCATTCCATTTCACTCGGCATTGCATTCCATTCTAGAATTCCATTCAAAGTTCCATTTCACATTCCGTTCCCGGTCCCATTCCACATTCCATTCCATTCCATTCCACGTTCCATTCCAAATTCCATTCCATTCCATTCCATTCCATTCCACGTTCCAATCCACATTCCATTCAATTCTATTCCACATTCCATTCCAGATTACATTCCACAATCCATTCCACATTGCATTCCATTGCACGTTCCATTCCACATTCCATTCCACATTCCATTCCATTCCACGTTCCATTCCACATTCCATTCAACATTCCATTCAACATTCCATTCCACGTTGAATTCCAATTTCCACTCCACATTCAATTTCATTCCATTCCACATTGCAATCCATTCCTTTCCAATCCTTTGCAGGTTCCATTCTTCATTACATTCCATTCAATTCCACTTTGAATTCCACATTACATTGCATTGCATTCCACTTTCCATTCCACATTCCATTGAACATTCCATTCCATTCCATTCCACATTTGATACGACATTCCATTCTATTCTATTTCACATTCCATTCCACTTCATTCTTTTGCATTCCATTCCACATTCCAATCCATACCATTCCACATTCCATTCCATTCCACATTCCGTTCCATTCCATTCCATTCCACCTTCCATTCCACATTTCTCTCTACATTCCTTTCCGTTCCATTCCAAATTCCATTCCACATTCCATTCCACATTCCATTCCACATTCCATTCAATTCAATTCCAGTCCATATTCCATTGCATTCCATTCCATTCCACATTCCATTCCATTCCACTATGCATTCCATTCCATTCCACATTCCATTCCATTATACATTCCATTCCATTCCGTTCCACTCCATTCCATTCCATTCCAATTTCCACATTCCATCCCGCTTTCCATTTCACGTTCCTTTCCACGTTCCATTCCATTCCATTCCATGTTCCATGCCACATTCCATTACATTTGATTTCATGTTCCGTTTCACTTACCATTCCATTCCGATCCCATCCACATTTCATTCAAATCCACTCCACATTCCATTCCAGTCGACATTCCATTTCATTCCACATTTTATTCCATTCCACATTCCATTCCAATCCGTTCAATTCCACATTCCATTCCATTCCCCATGACATACCATTCCATTCCATGTTCCTATCCATTCCATTCCACCTTCCATTCTATTCCATTCCACGTTCAATTCCATTCCATTCCATTTCTCCTTCCATTCCATTCCACTCTACTTTCATTCAATTCCATTCCACGCTTCATTCCACATTCCATTCCATTTAATTCCAAGTTGCATTCCATTCCATTCCACATTCCAATCCATTCCATTCCACATTCCATTCCACTGCACATTCCATTCCATTACATTACACTCCATATTCTATTCTATTCCACGTTCCATTCCATTCAATTCCATTCCACGTTGCATTCCATTCCATTCCACATTCCATTCCATTCCATTCCACTTTCCATTCCATGTTCAATTCCACGTTCCATTACACGTTCCATTTCACTTTCCATTCCATTAAATTCCACGTTACATTCCACTTTCTGTTCCATGTTACATTCCATTGCATTCCACGTTCCATTATACTTTCCATTCTACGTTCCATTCCATTCTATTCCACCTTCCTTTCTATGTTACATTCCACATTCCATTCCATTCCACTCCACATTCCATTGCACATTCCATTCCATTCTATTCCACATTCCATTGCACATTCCAATCCATTAATTCCACATTCCACTCCATTCCATTCCACATTATGTTCCATTCCATTCCACATTCCATTGCTCGTTCCATTACATTCCATTCCACATTCCCTTCTACATTGCGTTACATTCCATTCCACTTTCGATTCCACATTCCATTGCATTCCATTCCACATTCCATTCCCTTCCATTCCACATTACATTCCACATTCCTTTGCATTCCATTAGATAATCCATTTCACATTCCATTCCATTCCATTCCACATTGTATTCCACATTCTTTTCCTTTCCATTCCACATTCCATCACATTCCACATTCCATTCCACATTCCATTGCATTCCTTTCCACATTCCATTCCACATTCCATTCCATTCCAATCCACATTCCATTCCATTACATTCCACTCCACATTCCATTCCATTTCATTCTGCATTCAATTCCACTCCTTTCCAAATTAAGTTCCACATTCCATTCCATTCCATTCCATTCCACGTTCCATTCCATTGCATTCCATTTCCATTCGATTGCACATTCCATTCCACATTGCATTCCATTCCATTCCTCATTCCATTCTACATTCCATTACATTCCATTACACATTCCATTCCATTCCATTACACATTGCATTCCATTCCTTTCCACATTCCATTCTACATTCCATTCCATTCCATTAGGCATTCCATTCCTTTGCATTCTACATTCCATTCCATTCCATTCTGTTCCACATTCCATTCCATTTCATTCAGCATTCCATTCCTTTCCAGCCTTCCTTTTTGCATTCTATTCCATTCCATTCAACATTCCATTCCATTCCATTCTACATTCCATTCCATTCCATTCCACACTCCATTCCATTCCATTCCACAATCCATTCCATTCCATTCCATTCCATTCTATTCCATTCCGCATTTCATCCCATTCCATTCCAAATTCCATTCCGTTCCACTGCACGTTCCACTCCAATCCATTCCACAATCAATTCCACATTCAATTCCATTCCACATTCCATTCTACATTCCATTCCATTCCATTCCACATTCCATTCCAGTAATTCCACATTCCATTCCATTCCACATTCCATTCCACGTTGCATTCAATTCCACTCCAAATTCCATTCTACATTCCATTCCATTCCATTCCGCATTCCATTCCTTTCCATTGCATATTCCATTCCATTTCGCTCGGCATTCCATTCCATTCCAGCATTCCATTCAAAGTTAGATTTCACATTCCGTTGCAGGTTCCTTTCCACATTCCATACCATTCCATTCCACATTCCAATCCATTCCATTCCACGTTCCATTCCATTTCATTCCACATTCCATTACAGATTACATTCCACTGTCCATTACACATTGCAATCCATTCCACCTTCCATTCCACATTCCATTCCATTCCACGTTCAATTCCACATTCCATTCAACATTCCATTCAACATTCCATTCCACGTTCCATTCCAATTTCCATTCCACATTCAATTTCATTCCATTCCGCATTCCATTCTATTCCATTCCACTCCTTTTCAGGTCCCATTCGTCATTGCATTCCATTCAATTCCACTTTGAATTCCACATTCCATTCCATTGCATTCCACTTTCCATTCCACATTCCATTCCATTCCATTCCACATTCGATACGACATTCCATTCCATTCTATTTCACATTCCATTCCACTGCATTCCATTGCATTCCATTCCACATTCCAACCCATTCCATTCCACATTCCATTCCATTCCCTTCCACCTTCCATTCCACATTCCTGTCTACATTCTCTTCCGTTCCATTCCACATTGCATTCCACATTCCATTCCATTCAATTCCAGTCCATATTACATTTCATTCCATTCCATTCCTTTCCACATTCCATTCCATTCCACTTTGCATTCCATTCCATTCCACATTCCATTCCATTATACATTCCATTCCATTCCATTCCACTCCGTTCCACAATCCATTCCAATCCACATTCCATTCCACATTCCACTACTTTCAACTCCACATTCCAGTCTACATTGCATTCCTTTCCTTTCCATTCCACATTCCATTCCATTCCATTCCACATTCCATTCAACTCCAGTCCACATTCCATTCCACATTCCATTCCATTCAATTCCACGTTGCCTTCAACATTCCATTCCATTCCACTCCATTTTCTACTCCACTACACATTCCATTCCATTCAATTCAACATTCCATTGCATTCAATTCCACGTTCCATTCCACATTCCATTCCATTCATTCCACATTCCATTCCATTCATTCCACATTCCATTCCATTCCGCATTCCATTCCACGTTGAATTCAGTTCCTCTCCTAATTCCATTCTACATTCCATTCCATTCCATTCCGCAATCCATTCTTTCCTTTGCAACTTCCCTTCCATTTCGCTCGGCATTCCATTCAATTCTAGCATTCCATTCAAAGTTCCATTTCACATTCCGTTGCAGGTTCCTTTCCACATTCCATTCCATTCCATTCCACTTTCCATTCCACATTCCATTCCATTCCATTCCACATTCCATTCCATTCCATTCCACATTCTATTCCATTGCATTCCACGTTCCATTCCATTCCATTCCTCGTTCCATTCCATTCCATTCCACATTCCATTCCAGATTACATTCCACTGTCCATTCCACTTTGCAATCCATTCTACCTTCCATTCCACATTCCATTCCATTCCACGTTCAATTCCACATTCCATACTACATTCCATTCCACGTTCCATTGCAATATCCATTCCACATTCAATTTCATTCCATTCCACATTCCATTCTATTCCATTCCACTCCTTTTCAGTTTCCTTTCCTCATTGCATTACATTTAATTCCACTTTGAATTCCACATTCCATTACATTGCATTCCACTTTCCATTCCACATTCCATTCCATTCCATTCCACATTTGATACGACATTCCATTCCATTCTATTTCACATTCCATTCCACTGCATTCCAATCCATACCACTCCACATTCCAATCCATTGCATTCCACATTAAATTCCATTCCACATTCCCTTCCATTCCATTCCATTCCACCTTCCATTCCACATTCCTCTCTACATTCTCTTCCGTTCCATTCCACATTACATTCCACATTCCATTCCATTCAATTCCAGTCTATATTCCATTTCATTCCATTCCTTTCCACGTTCCATTCCATTCCGCTTTGCATTCCATTCCATTCCACATTCCATTCCATTATACATTCCATTCCATTCCATTCCACTCCATTCCACAATCCATTCCAATCCACATTCCATTCCACATTCCACTACTTTCAGCTCCACATTCCATTCCACATTGCATTCCATTCCTTTCCATTCCACATTCCATTCAATTCCATTCCACATTCAATTCAACTCCAGTCCACATTCCATTCCACATTCCATTCCATTCAATTCCACGTTGCCTTCAACATTCCATTCCATTCCACTCCATTTTCTACTCCATTACACATTCCAATCCATTTAATTCCACATTCCATTGCATTCCATTCCACGTTCCTTTCCACATTCCATTCCATTCCATTTCACATTCCATTCCATTCCGCATTGCATTCCACATTCCTTTCCATTCCATTCCATTCCATTCCATTCCATTCCACGTTCCGTTCCAGATTCCATTCCGTTCAATTCCACATTCCTTTCCATTCCATTCGATGTTCGATTCCATTCCATTCCACATTCCTTTACATTCCATTTCACATTACATTCCATTCCATTCAAAATTAATTCGATTCCATTCCATTCCACATTCCATTCCATTCCAGTCCACACTGCATTCCATTCCTTGCCACATTCAACTCCATTCCATTCCAAATTCCATTCCATTCCATTCCAATTTCCACATTCCATCCCACTTTCCATTTCGCGTTCCATTCCACGTTCCATTCCAATCCATTCCACGTTCCATTCCAAATTCCATTCCATTCCATTCAATGTTCCATACCACATTCCATTCCAATCCATTCCACGTTCCATTCCAAATTCCATTCCATTCCATTCTATGTTCCATACCACATTCCATTCCATTTGATTTCACGTTCCGTTTCACTTACCATTCCATTCCGATCCAATCCACATACCATTCAAATCCATTCCACATTCCATTCCAGTCGAGATTCCATTCCATTTCACATTTTATTCCATTGCACATTCCATTCCAATTCGTTCCATTCCACATTCCATTCCATTCCATTCTCCATGACATACCATTCCATTCCACGTTCCTATCCATTCCATTCCACCTTCCATTCCATTCCATTCTACTTTCCATTCAATTCCATTCCACGTTCCATTCCACATTCCATCCCATTTAATTCCAGTCTGCATTCCATTCCATTCCACATTCCAATCCAGTCCATTCCACATTCCATTCCACTGCACATTCCATTCCATTCCATTCCACTCCATATTCTATTCCATTGCACGTTCCATTCCATTCAATTCCATTAAACATTCCATTCCATTCCATTCCATTCCACTTTCCATTCCACATTCCATTCCATGTTCCATTCTACGTTCCATTGCATTCCATCCCACGTTCCATTCCACGTTCCATTCCTTTAAATTCCACGTTACATTACGCTTTCTGTTCCGTGTTACATTCCATTACATTCCACGTTCCATTGTAGTTTCCATTCTACGTGCCATTCCATTCTATTCCACCTTCCTTTCTACGTTCCATTCCACATTCCATTCCATTCCACTCCACATTGCATTGCACATTCCATTCCACATTCCATTCCACATTCCACTCCATTCCATTCCAAATTCCGTTCCATTCCATTCCACATGCCATTGCTCGTTCCATTACATTGCTTTCCACGTTCAATTTCACATTCCATTACACATCCCATTCCATTCCATTCCACATTCAATCCCATTCTATTCCACTCCACGTTACATTCCACTTTCCATTCCAGATTCCATTAAACTTTCCATTCCACTTTACGTTCCATTCCATTCCGCATTCCGTTCCACATTCCAATCCAATGCATTGCACTTTCCATGCCACATTCCATTCCACATTCCATTCCTTTCCTTTCCACATTCCATTCCGCTTTCCACTGCATTCCATACTTCTTTCCATTCCACTTTCCATTCCACTCCATTTCACAATCCTTTTCTCATTCCATTGCACCTTCCATTCCACATTCCATTCCACATTCCATTCCACATTCCATTCCATTAAATTCGACCTTCCATTCCACTTTCCATTCCACGGTCTATTCCACGTTCCATTCCATTCCATTCCATATTCAATTCATTCTGTTCCATTCCACATTTCTTTTCACCTTTCATTTCGCATTCCTTTCGACATTGCATTACACATTCATTTCCATTCTATTCCACGTTCAATTCCATTCCATTCCACATTCCATTGCACTCCATTCCACATTCCATTCCATTCCATTCCACATTTTTTCCACCTTTCATTTCGCATTCCTTTCGACATTGCATTACACATTCATTTCAATTCTATTCCACGTTCAATTCCTTTCCATTCCTCATTCCATTGCATTCCATTCCACATTCCATTCCATTCCATTCCATTCCACATTACAGTCCTTTCCAAATTCCATTCCACATTCCATTCCACGTTCCGTTCCTTTCCATTCCACCTTCCATTCCACTTTCCATTTCATTTTCCATTCCATTCCATTCCACGTTCCGCTCCAAATTCCATTCCATTCCATTTCACGTTCCATTCCACAATTCCATTACAAATTCCATTCCACTTTGCATTCCGTTCCATTACACATTCGATTCCGCTCTCCACTCCACATTCCATTGCAAATTCCATTCCTTTCCATTCCACATTCCATTCCACAATTCCTTCCACATTCCATTCCGTTCCATTCAACATTCCATTGCATTCCATGCCACATTCCTTTAAAAATCCAAATCCATTCCGTTCCACATTCCATTCCTTTCCATTCCACATTCCATTCCACATTCCATTCCTTTTAACTCCACATTACGTTACACATTCTATTCCACATTCCATTCCATTATATTCCATGTTCCCTTCAACATTCCATTCCACATTGCATTCCACATTCCATTCCACATTCCTTTCCATTCCATTCAACATTCCATTCCACCCTACATTTCACATAACATTCCACATTCCATTCCATTCTTTCCACGTTTCATTCCATGTTCCACTCCAGTTTCCATTCCCTTCCATTCCACTGTCCATTCCACATTCCATTCCATCTTCCATTCCACATTACTTTATATTCCATTCCACATTCCATTCCATTCCACATACCATTCCACATTCCATTCCTCATTGCATTCCACATTCTTTTCCATTCCACTCCACATTGCATTCCACATTATATTCCATTCCATTCCACATTCCATTCCACATTCCATTCCACATTCCATTTCATCTTCCGTTCCACATTCCATTTCAGCTTCCGTTCCACATTCCATTTCACATTCCACTCCAATCCATTCCCCTTTCCATTCCATTCCATTCCACATTCCATTCCACATTCCATTCCCTTCCATTCCACATTCCATTCTATTCCTTTCCACTTTCCATTTCTTTTGACTTTCCATTCCACATTCCATTCCACGTACCATTCCACGTTCCCTTCCATGTTCCATTCCATGTTCCATTCCATTCCATTCCACATTCCATCCAACATTCCATTCCTTTCCATTTAACGTTCCATTCCAATCCATTCCACATTCCTCTCCACATTCCATTCCACGTTCCATTCCACATTCCATTCCGTTCTATTCCACATTCAATTCCACATTGCTTTCCACATTCCATTCCGTTCAATTCCAGATTCAATTCCACACTGCTTTCCACATTCCATTCCACTTTCTACTCCATTCCTTTCCACATTCCATTCCACAGTCTATTCCACATTTCATTCCGTTTCATTCCACATTGCATTGTATTCCCTTCCACATTCCTTTCCACATTCAAATCCATTCCATTCCACAATCAATTACATTCCATTCCACATTCCATTCCACATTCTCTTCCACATTCCATTACACATAGCTTTCCCTTCCACATTCCATTGTACATTCGATTCCCCATTCTATTCCACATTCCATTCCATTCCATTCCTTGTTCCCTTCCACATTCCATTCCACATTCCATTGCACATTCCATTCCATTCCATTCAACATTACATTCCACATTCCATATCGCAGTCCATTACACATTCCATTCCATTTCATTCCACAATCAGTTCCATTACATTCCATTCCACGTTCCATTCCACGTTGCCTTAAGGTTTCCATTCCACATCCCATTCCATTCCATTCACATTCCGTTCCACATTCTAATCCATTGCATTCCACTTTCCATGCCACATTCCATTCCACATTCCATTACATTCCATTCCACATTCCATTCCCCATTTCACTGCATTCCATTCCACTTTCCATTCCTCATTCCATTCCAATCCATTGTGCAATCCATTTCAAATTCCATTCCACCTTCTATTCCACGTTTCGTTCCACATTCCATTCCATTCCATTCCAGATTCCATTCCATTCCATACGACATTCCATTCCACGTTCCATTCCACGTTTTATTCCACGTTCCATTCCATTCCATTCCATGTTCCATTCATTCTGTTCCATTCCACATTTCATTCCACCTTCCATTTCACATTTCATTAGACATTCCATTACACATTCCTTTCCATCCCATTCCACGTTCAATTCCATTCCATTACACATTTCTTTCCATTCCATTCCACATTCTGTTCCATTCCATTCCACATTTCAATCGTTTCCACATTCCATTCTACATTCCATTCCACGTTCCATTCGATTCCATTCCATGTTCCATTCCACTTTCCATTCCATGTTCCATTCCATTCCATTCCACGTTCTGCTCCAAATTACACTCCATTGCATTTCAACTTCCATTCCACTATTCCATTACAAATTACATTCCACTTTCCATTCCGTTCTATTCCACATTCGATTCCACTCTCCACTTCACATTCCATTCCAAATTTCATTCCGTTCCATTCCATATTCCATTACACATTCCATTCTCTTCCATTCAACTTTCCATTGCATTCCATTCCACATTCCTTTCCACATTCCAATCCATTCCGTTCCACATTCCATCCCACATTCCATTCCACATTCCAATCCATTCCGTTCAACATTCCATTCCCTTCCATTCCACATTCCATTCCACATTCCATTTCATTCCATTCCACATTACATTCCACATTCTATTCCACATACCATTCCACATTACATTCCATATTCTATTCCACATCCCATTCCACATTTCATTCCATTCTATTCCATGTTCCCTACCACATTTGATTCCACATTCCATTCCACATTCCATTCCACATTCCTTTCCATTCCATTCAACATTCCATTCCACATTACATTTCACTTTCCCTTCCACATTCCATTCCATTCCATTCCATTCCATGTTCCATTCCACGTTCAATTCCACGTTCCATTCCATTCCATTCCACTTTCCATTCCACATTCCATTCCATCTTCCATTCCACATTTCTTTATATTCCATTCCACATTCCTTTATATTCCATTCCACATTCCATTCCACATTCCATTCCACATTCCATTCCATTCCACATACCATTCCACCTTCCATTCCACCTTCCATTCCACATTATAATCCATTCCATTCCACATTCCATTCCACATTATAATCCATTCCATTCCACATTCCATTCCACATTCCATCCCATTCCATTCCACATTCTTTTCCATTCCAATCCACTTTCCATTCCACATTCCTATCCATTGTATTCTTCATTCTGTTCCACATTCCATTCCACAATCCCTTCCATTCCATTGCACCTTCCATTCCACATTCCATTCCATTCCATTCCACATTCCATTCCACGTTCCATTCCACATTCCATTCCATTCCATTCAAGGATCCATTCCACTTTCCATTCTACATTCCATTCCACGTTCCATTGCGTGATCCATTCCAACCATTCCACGTTCCATTCCACCTTCCATTCCATTCCATTCCACGTACCATTCAACAATCCATTGCACTTTCCCTTCCACGTTCCATTGCACATTCCATTCCACGTTCATTTCCACTTTCCATTGTGTAACAATCCATATTCCATTCCACATTCCACTCCATTCCATTCCACGTTCCATTCCATAATCCATTCCACATGGTATTCCACATTCCATTCTATTCCATTGCACATTCTTTTCCACATTCCATTCCATTCCATTCCACATTCAGTTCCACGTTCCATTACATTCTATTCCACGTTACATTCCACTATCCATTCCACATTCCATTACACGTTCCATTCCATTACATTCCACGTTACATTCCGCATTCCATTGTACATTCCATTCCAAGTTCCATTCCTCCTTCCATTCCATGTCCCACTGCATTCCATTCCATGTTCATTTCCGTTCCATCCCACTTTCCATTTCATTCAATTCCATATTCCATTCTACATTCCATTTCACATTCCATTCCGCTTTCCATTTCACATTCCATTCTATTCCATTCCACATTCCATTCCAATCCACTATCCATTCCTTTCCATTCCCCGTTCCATTCCTATCCACATTCCATTCCATTCCTTTTCACTTTCCATTCCATTCCACATTCCATTCCACATTCCATTCCGCGTTACATCCCATTCCATTCCACATTCCATTCTATTGCATTCCATTCTTCATTCAATTCCATTCCATCCCTTTCCATTCCACATTCCACTACTTTCAATTCCATTCCGCATTCCATTCCATTCCATTCCAAATGCCACTCCATTCCATTCAACATTCCCTTCAATTCCATTCCATTCTACATTCCATAGCATTCCATTCCACATTCCATTCCTTTCCATTCCACATTCCATTCAATTCCCTTCCACATTCCTTTCCATTCCATTACAATTTCCATTACGCATTTCATTCCCTTCCAATCCACATTCCCTTCCAATCCGTTCCGCGTTCCATTCCACGTTCCATTCCACGTTCCATTTCACGTTCCATTCCATTCCATTCAACATTCCGTTCCACATTAAATTCCATTCCATTCCACATTACACACAGTTCAATTCCATGGCATTCTTCATTTCATTACATTCCATTCCACATTCCATTCCACATTCCAATCCTTTCTATTTCACATTGCATTCCACATTCCAATCCACATTCCAAAGCATTCCACTTTTCATTACACATTCCATTCCATTCCATCACACATTGCATTCCACATTCTATTCCTCTACATTCCACATTCCATTCCATTACATTCCGCTTTCCATTCCACATTCCATTGCTTTCCATTCCACTTTCCATTCCACATTCCATTCGTTTCCATTACATTCCACCTTCAACTCCACATTCCATTCTATTCAATTACACTTTCCATTCCACATTCCATTCCATTCCATTCCACATTGCAATCCACACTCCATTCCATTTCTTTCCATTCCACATTTCTTTCCATTCCATTCCAATCCACATTCCATTCCATTCCATTCCACATGCCATTGCATTCCATTCCATTCCATTTCACTGTCCATTCCATTCCATTCCTTTCCATATTCCATTGCATTCCATTACACATTCCATTGCATTCCATTACATTCCACCTTCCATTCCACATTCCATTCCATTTCTCATTCCATTCCACATTCCATTCCATTCCATTCCATTCCACATACCATTCCACTTTCCATTCCATTTCTTTCCATTCCACATTTCATTCCATTCCGTTCCAATCCAAATTCCATTCCATTCCATTCCACATTCCATTGCATTCCATTCCACTTTGCATTCCATTCCATTCAATTCCACATTCCATTCCATATTCTATTCCAATCTGTTCCACGTTCCATTCCATTTAATTCTATTTCGTATTCCATTCCATTCCATTCCACATTCCATTCCGTTCCATTCCACATTCCATTACACATTCCAATCTGCATTCCATTCCATTCCACATACCATTCCTTTCCATTCCACATTCAATTCCACATTCCATTCCAATTCATTCCACATTCCATTGCATTCCACTCCATTCCACATTCAAATCCACAGTCCATTCCATTCCATTGCACATTCCGTTCCATTCCCTTCCACATTGCATTCCAATCCATTCCACATTCCATTGCATTCCATGCCACATTCCACTCAATTCCATTCAACATTCCATTCCATTCCACATTCCTTTCCTATCAATTCCATTAAACATTCCATTCCACATTCCATTCCACATTCCTTTCCATTCAAATCCACCTTCCATTCCAAATTCGATTCAATTCCATTCCACATTCCATTGTATTCCATTAAGCATTCCATTAAATTCCATTCCACTTTCCATTCCACAGCACATTCCCTTCTATCACGCATTCCATTCCATTCCATTCCACGTTCTATAACACGTTCCATTCAACGTTCAATTGCATGTTCCGTTGCACATTCCATTCCGTTCCATTCCTTGTTTCATTGCAGTCTATTCCATCTTCCATGCCATTCCATTCGTTGTTCCATTGCATTCCATTCCACATTAAATTCCACGTTCCATTCTACATTTCATTCCATTGCATTCCACATTCCATTCCACGATCCATTCCATTCCACATTCCACTCCACATTCCATTCCACTTCACGTTCCATTCCATAATCCACTCCATATTCCACTCCATTCTATTTCACATTCCATTCCTTTCCATTCCATTACACATTACATTCCACATTCCAATCTGTGATCCATTCCATTAAACATTCCATTCCACATTCCATTCCATTCCATTTCACTTTCCATTCCACATTCCATTCCAAACCGTTCTACATTCCATTCCATTCCACTCCATTCCATATTCCATTCCACATTCCATTCCAAACCGTTCTACATTCCATTCCATTCCACTCCATTCCATATTCCATTCCACATTCCGTTCCATTCCTTTACACATAGCATTCTTTCCATTCCACATTCCATTCCATTCCATTCCACATTCCATTCCACGTTGCATTCCATTCCTTTCCATTGCATTGCACATTCCATTGCACATTTCATTACATTCAATTCCACTTTCCATTCCATTCCATTCCAAATTGAATTCCATTCCATTCCACATTCCATACCTTTCCGTTATGCATTCCATTCCATTCCACATTCCATACCTTTCCGTTATGCATTCTATTCCATTCCACATTCCATTCCATTCCTTTCCATTCAACTCTAAATTCCATACCATATTCAATTCCATTCCATTCCATATTCCGTTCCATTCCATTATACATTCAATTCCATTCCATTCCACATTCCATTTCATTTCATATTCCATTCAATTCGATTCCACATTCCATTCCTTTCCATTCCATTGCATTCCACATTCCATTCCACATTCCATTCCATTCCATTCCACATTCCATTGCTTTCCATTCCACATTCCATTCCATTCCATTCCACATTCCATTCCACCTTCCATTCCACATTCCATTTAACATTCCATTTCATTCCATTCCACATTTCATTCCATTCCATATTCCATTCCATTCCATTCCATTCTATTCCACATTCCATTCCATTCCATTCCACTTTCCATTCCGCGACCTAGTCCACGTTCCATTCCATTCCATTCCATGTTCCATTCATTCTGTTCCATTCCACATTTCATTCCACCTTTCATTTCGCATTCCATTCGACATTGCATTACACATTACTTTCCATTCCATTCCACGTTCAATTCCATTCCATTCCACATTCCATTGCATTCCATTCCATTCCATTCCACATTACAGTCCTTTCCACATTCCGTTCCGCATTCCATTCCACGTTCCATTCCTTTCCATTTCACGTTACATTCCACTTTCCATTTCATGTTCCATTCCATTCCATTCTGCGTTCCGCTGCAAATTCCATTCCATTCCATTTCACGTTCCATTCCACAATTCCATTACAAATTCCATTCCACTTTCCATTCTGTTACATTCCACATTCGATTCCACTCTCCACTCCACATTGCATTACAAATTCCATTCCTTTCCATTCCACATTCCTCTCAGCATTTCATTCCACATTCCATTCCGTTCCACTCAACATTCCATTGCATTCCATGCCACATTCCTTTAAACATTCCAAGCCATTCCGTTCCACATTCCATTCCTTTCCATACCACATTCCATTCCACATTCCATTCCATTACATTCCACATTACATTCCACATTCTATTCCACATCCCATTCCACATTCCATTCCATTCTATTCCATGTTCCCTTCCACATTCCATGCCACATTGCGTTCCACATTCCCTTCCACATTCCTTTCCTTTCCATTCAACATACCATTCCACCCTACATTTCACATTACATTCCACATTCCATTCCATTCCATTCCATGTTTCATTCCACTTTCCGTTCCACGTTCCATTACATTCCATTCTACTTTCCATTCCACATTCCACTGCATCTTCCATTACGCATTACTTTATTTTCCATTCCACATTCCATTCCACATTCCGTTATATTCCACATACCATTCCACCTTCCATTCCACATTCCATTCCACCTTCCTTTCCATTCCATTCCACATTCCATTCCACATTATATTCCATTCCACTCCACATTCCATTCCACATTCCATCCCATTCCATTCCACATTCTTTTCCTTTCCAATCCACTTTCCATTCCAGTTTACAATCCATTCTATTCTTCGTTCTATTACACATTCCATTCCACACTCAATTCCACATTCCTTTCCGCATTGCATTCCACATTCCATTCCATTCCATTTCACAATGCATTCCATTCCACTCCACATTCCATTTAGCATTCCATTCCACATTCCATTTCACATTCCCTTCCATTCAATTCCCCATTCCATTCCATTCCATTCCAATTTCCATTCCACTTTCCATTCCATACCATTCCATATTCCATTACATTCCATTCCACATTCCATTCCGTTCCATTCCACATTCAATTCCATTCCATTCCACATTCAATTCCATTTCATTCCGCATTCCATTCAACGTTCCAATCTACCTTCCATTCCAACGTCCATTCAATTAAATTACACGTTCGATTTCTCATTCCATTCCATTCCATTCCTCTTTCTTTCCACATTCCATTCCACATTCCATTCTATTCCACTCCACATTCCATAAGACATTCAATTCCATTACACTCCACTTTCCATTCCACGTTCCATTCCACGTTCCATTCCACATTCCAATCCAAATTCCATTTCACATTCCTTTCCACATTCCACTACATTCCATTCCACTTTACATTCCACGTTCCATTCCACAATCCATTCCACATTCCATTTCATTTCATCCCACATTCCATTCCATGTTGCATTCCATTCCATTCCGCTTTCAATTCCACATTCTATTCTATTACTTTTGACAGTGTATTCCACAATCCATTCCACATTCCATTTCACCTTCTGTTCCACATTCCATTTCACATTCCACTCCATTCCATTCCCCATTCCATTCCATTCCACCTTCCATTACCTTCTGTTCTACGTTCCATTCCACATTTCATTCCCTAATCGATTCAACATTAGTTTCCACTCCATTCCACAATCAATTCCATTCCATTCGACATTCAATTCCATTCCATTCTACATGCCATTCCACCTTCCATTCCAATCAATTCCATAATCCATTCCTCACCATTCCATATCCCATTCCGCATTCCATACCACAATCCATTTCACATTCCATTCCACATTCCATTCCATTCCATTCCACATTCCATTCCGCATGCCATTCCATTCCATTCCACATTCCTTTCCGCATCCCTTTTCACATTCCATTCCACATTCCATTCCGTTCCATTCCAAATTCCATTAGACACTCCATTCCATTGCATTCAACATTGCATTCCATTCCATCCGAAATTCCATTCCACGTTCCATTCCACATTTCATTCCACGTTCCATTCCATTCCATTCCACGTTCCATTACATTCCGTTCCACATTCCAATCCACATTCCATTTCACATTCCATTCCCTTCCATTCCACATTCCATTCCATTCTTTTCCACTTTCCAATCCTTTAGAGATTCCATTCCACATTTCATTCCACGTTCCATTCTATTCCATTCCACATTCCATTCCATGTTCCATTCCATTCCATTCCACATTCCATCCGACATTCCTTTCCTTTCCATTTAACGTTCCATTCGTATCCATTCCACTTTCCATTCCTCATTCCACTCCACATTCCATTCCACGTTCCATTCCACATTCCATTCTGTTCTGTTCCACATTCAATTCCACACTGCTTTCCACATTCCATTCCACATTCAGTTCCATTCCGTTCCACATTCCATTCCACAGTCTATTCCACATTTCATTCTGTTCCATTACACATTGCATTGTCTTCCCTTCCACATTCCTTTCCACATTCATATCCATTCCATTCCACAGTCAATTACATTCCATTCCACATTTCATTCCACATTCTCTTCCACATTCCATTACACATTCCTTTCCATTCCACATTCCATTCTACATTCTCTTCCACATTGTATTCCCCATTCCATTCCATTCCATGTTCCCTTCCACATTCCTTTGCACATTCCATTCCATTCGATTCAAAATTATGTTCCACATTCCATTTCACATTCCATTACACATTCCATTCCATTCCATTCCACAATCAATTCCATTACATTCCATTCCACTTTCCATTCCACATTCCATTCCCCATTCCACTCCATTCCATTCCACTTTCCATTCCACATTCCATTCCACTCCATTGTACAATCCATTTCACATTCCATTCCACCTTCTATTCCTCGTTTCATTCCACATTCCATTCCATTCCATTCCAGATTCCATTCCATTCCATACGACATTCCATTCCACGTTCCATTCCACGTTCTATTCCACGTTCCATTCCATTCCATTCCATGTTCCATTCATTCTGTTCCATTCCACTTTTCATTCCACCTTCTATTTCGCATTTCATTCGACATTCCATTACACATTCCTTTCCATTCCATTCCACGTTCAATTCCATACCATTACACATTTTATTCCATTCCATTCGACATTCTGTTCCATTCCATTCCACATTTCAATCGTTTCCACATTCCATTCTACTCTCCATTCCACGTTCGATTCGTTTCCATTCCATGTTCCATTCCACTTTCTATTCCATGTTCCATTCCATTCCATTCCACGTTCTGCTGCAAATTACATTGCATTCCATTTCACCTTCCATTCCACAATTCCATTACAAAGTACATTCCACTTTCCATTCCATTCCATTCCACATTCGATTCCACTCTCCACTTCACATTCCAATCCAAATTGCATACTGTTCCATTCCATTTTCCATTACACATTACATTCTGTTCCATTCCACTTTCCATTGCATTCCATTCCACATTCCTTTCCACGTTCCAATCAATTCCGTTCCACATTCCATTCCACATTCCATTTCATTCCATTCCACATTACATTCCACATTCTATTCCACATCCCCTTCCACAGTCCTTTCCATTCTATTCCCTGTTCCCTTCCACATTCCATTCCACATTCCATTCCACATTCCATTCCACATTCCTTTCCATTCCATTCATCATTCCATTCCACATTACATTTCACTTTCCCTTCCACATTCCATTAAATTCAATTTAACGTTCCATTTCACTTTCCATTCCATTCCATTTCACCTTCCATTCCATTACATTCTACTTTCCATTCAATTCCATTCCATGTTCCATTACACATTCCATTCCATTTAATTCCAAGTTGCATTCCATTCCATTCCACATTCCAATCCATTCCATTGCACATTCCATTCCACTGCACATTATAACCCATTCCATTCCTCTCCATATTCTTTTCCCTTCCACAATCCATTCCATTCAATTCCATTCCACATTCCATTCCATTCCATTCCACATTCCATTCAATTCAATTCCACTGCATTCAATTCCATTCCACATTCCATTCCACTACATTCCATTCCACATTCCATTCCATTACATTCCACTTTCCATTCCACGTTTCATTCCACGTTCCATTCCACGATCCATTACATTCCATTCCACGTTCCATTACACGTTCCATTTCACATTCCATTCCTTTAAAATACACTTTACATTGCACTTTCTGTTCCATGATACACTCCATTACATTCCACTTTCTATTGTACATTCCCTTCTATGTTCCATTCCATTCTGTTCCACCTTCCTTTCTACGTTCCATTCCACATTCCATTCCATTCCACTCCACATTCCATTGCACATTCCATTCCATTCCATTCCACATTCCATTGCACATTCCATTCCATTCCATTCCACCTTCCACTCCATTCCATTCCACATTCTATTCCATTCCATTCCACATTCCATTGCTCGTTCCACTACATTCCATTCCACATTCCCGTCTACATTCCTTTCCTTTCCATTCCACTTTCGATTCCACATTCCATACCATTCCATTCCGTTCCACATTCCTTTCCCTTCCATTCAACATTACATTCCACATTCCATTGCATTCCATTACATAATACATTTCACATTCCAGTCCATTCCATTCTACATTGTATTCCACATTGCTTTCTTTCCATTGCACATTCCATTCCATTCCACATTGCATTCCACATTCCATTGCATTCCTCTCCACATTCCATTGCAAATTCCATTCCATTCCACTCCACATTCCATTCCATTCCATTCCAATCCACTTTCCATTCCATATCATTCTGCATTCAATTCCACTCCTTTCCACATTCCTTTCCACATTCCATTCCATTCCATTCCATTCCACATTCCAAACCATTCCATTCCATTTCCATTCGATTCCACATTCCATTCCACATTGCATTCCATTCCATTCCACATTCCATTCTACATTCCATTTTATTCCATTACACATTCCATTCCATTCCATTACACATTGCATTCCATTCCTTTCCACATTCCATTCTACATTCCATTCCATTCCATTCCGCATTCCATTCCATTCCATTCTACATTCCATTCCATTCCATTTCCTTCCACCTTCCATTCCATTGCATTCAGCATTCCATTCCATTCCAGCATTCCATATCGCGTTCCATTCCATTCCATTCAAGATTCCCTTACATTCCATTCCACATTCCATTCCATTCCATTCCACATTCCATTCCATTCCATTCCATTCCATTCCATTCCATTCCATTCCATTCGGCATTTCATCCCATTCCATTCCAATCCATTCCACATTCCGTTCTAAATTCCATTCCATTCCATTCCACATTCCATTTAATTCATTCCACATTCCATTGCATTCCACATTCCATTCCACGTTCCATTTCATTCATTCCACATTCCATTCCATTCCACATTGCATTACACGTTACATTCAATTCCACTCCAAATTCCATTCTACATTCCATTCCATTCCATTCCGCATTGCATTCCTTTCCATTTGCACCTTCCATTCCATTTCACTCGGCATTCCATTCCATTCTAGCATTCCATTAAATGTTCCATTTCACATTCCATTCCAGGTTCCATTCCACATTCCATTCCATTCCATTCCACTTTCCATTCCACATTCCATTCCATTCCATTCCACATTCCATTCCATTCAATTCCACCTTCCATTCCTCATTCCATTCCATTCCTCATTCCATTCCATTCCTCATTCCATTCCATTCCATTCCACATTCCATTCCATTCAATTCCACGTTCCATTCCACATTCCATTCCATTCTACTCCACATTCCATTCCAGATTACATTCCACAGTCCATTCAACATTGCTTTCCATTCCATTCCATTCTACGTTCCTTTCCATTACATTCAACATTCTATTCCATTCCATTCCATTCCATTGAATTCGGCATTTCCTCCCATTCCATTCCAAATTCCATTCAATTCTACTGCACATTCCATTCCATTCCTTTGCATTCCACAATCCATTCTACATTCCATTCCATTCCACTTTCGATTCCACATTCCATTCCACAATCCATTAGATTCCACATTCCATTCTATTCCACATTCAGCTCCACATTGCATTCCATTGCATTCCACATTCCATTCTACGTTGCATTCCATTCCATTTCACATTCCATTCTTTTCCTTCCATATTCCATTCCATTCATTCCACATTCCATTCCATTCCATATCCTATTCCATATTCCTTTCCATTCCATTCCACATTCCCCTACATTCAATTCCACATTCCACTCCATTCCATTCCTCATTCCATTCCACATTTCACTCTATTCCATTCCACATTCCATTTCACTTTTCATTCCATATACCATTGCACATTCCACTCCTCATTCCATTCCACGTTCCCTTCCATTCCATTCCACATTCCATTGCACATTCCATTCCACAATCCATTCTATTCCATTCCAAATTCCCTTCCATTCCATTCCACATTCCACTCCATTGCATTCCATTCCACTTTCCATTCCATTGAATTCCACATTCCATTCCATTCTGCTTCAAATTCTATGCCTTTCCATTCCATTCCATTACACATTCCAATCCATTGCTTTCCACTTTCCATTCCATTCCATTCCATTCCACCATCCATTATACCTTCCTTTCCACGTTCCTTTCCATTCCATTCCACATTCCATTCCACATTCCTTTCTATTCCATTCCACTTTCCATTCTATTCCATTCCGCATTCCATTCCATTTCTTTTCACATTCCATTACATTCCACTCCACTTTCCCTTCTACTTTCCGTTCCATTCCATGCCACATTCCTTTCCATTCCATTCCACATTCCATTACATTCCATTCCACATTCCATTCCATTTGTTTTCACATTCAATTCCATTACTCTCCACATTCCATTGCACATTCTATTTCATTCCATTTCACATTCCATTCCATTCCATTCCATTCCAAATTCGTTTCCCTTCCATTCCATTCCATTCCCTTCCGTTTAATTCCATTGAATTCCACATTCCATTCTATTCCATTCCATTCTACCTTCCATTCCATTCCGTTCCATTCCACAGTCCTTTCCACTACACCGTCCTTTGTATTCCATTCCACATTGCATTCCTTTCCATTCCACGTTCCATTTGACGTTACGTTCCACCTTCCGTTCCACTTTCCATTCCACTTTTCACTCCACGTTCCATTAAATTCCATTCCATTCCAGGTTCCATTCCACGTACCATTCCACTTTCCTTTCCACTTTCCATTCCACTTTGCATTCCAATTTCCATTCTACTTTCCATTCCACTTTGCATTCCTTTCCACATTCCATTCCACATTCCATTCCACATTCCATTCCACGTTCCGTTCCACTTTCCTTTTCGCGTTGCCTTCCACGTTCCATTCCATTCCATTCCGCAATTCATTCCACATTCCATTCCATATTGCATTCCAATGAATTCCACGATGCATTGGATTCCATTTCACATTCCATTCCACACTGCATTCCATTGCATTCCACATTCCTTTCCACGTTCCATTCCACTCCTTTCCACTCCATTCCAAATTCCAATCCATTCCTTTCCACTTTCCATTCCACATTTCACTCCGTTCCATTCCACATTCCATTCCATTTCTTTCCACATTCCACTGCATTCCATTCCACATTCCATTCCACATTGCATTCCATATTTCATTACAAATTCCATTCCAAATCCATTCCATTCCATTCCACCTTCTATCTCATTCCTTTCTATTCCACTTTCCATTCACTCCATTCCACAGTTCATTCCGTCCCATTCCATTCCACATTTCAACCCATTCCATTCCATTCCACTTTCCATTCCATCTTACATTCTCCGTTCCACTCCATGTTCCATTCCATTACATGCCACATTCCATTCCATTCCATTCAACATGGCGTTCCACTCCTTTCCACATTCCATTCCATTCCATTCCATTCCACATTCCATTCCACATTCCATTTAACATTCCATACCATTCCATTCCACGTTCCATTCCACATCCCTTCCACATCCCATTCCACATCCCACATCCATTCCATGTTTTATTCCACCTTCCATTCCGCTTTCCATCCCATTCCATTCCACATTCCATTACCCATTCCATTCCATATCACTCCAAATTCCATTCCACGTTGCATTCTATTCCATTCGAAATTCCATTCCATTCTATTGAGCACCCAAATCCATTCCATTACACATTCCATTCCACATTCCACTCTATTCCATTCCACATTCCATTCCACATTCCATTCCACATTCCATTCCATTCCATTCCAAATTCCATTCCATTCCTTTACACATTCCATTCCACATTCCATTACATTCCTTTCAACATCCATTCCATTCCATTCCATTCCACATTCCATTGCATTCAATTCCTCATTCCTTTCCATTCCATTTCACTTTCTATTCCATTCCATTTCAAAATTCCATTCGATATTCCAATCCACGGTCCATTCCACGTTCTATTCCATGTTCCTCCTCACTTTCCATTCCACGTTCCATTCCAGGATCCATTCCATTCCATTCCACATTCCATTCCAAATTCCAGTCCATTCCACGTTACATTCCACATTCCACTCCATATTGCATTCCATTCCATTCCACATTCCTTTCCACTTTCCCTTCCATTTAATTGCACATTACATTGCATTCCATTCCACATTCCATTCCATTCCATTCCACATTCCATTCCACATTCGGTTCCATTCCATTCCACATTACATTGCATTCCATTCCATTCCACATTCCTTTCGATTCCATTCCATTCCATTCCATATTCCATTCTATATTCCATTCCAAATTAAGTTACATTCCATTCCACATTTCATTCCATTCCATTCCATTCCACATTCTATTCCATTCCATTCCACTTTCCATTCCATTAAATTGCATTCCATGCCATTCCACATTGCATTCCTCATTCCATTCCATATTCCACTCCACATTACTTTGCATTCCATTTCACATTCCATTCCGTACATTTTCACCTTCCATTCCATTCCATACCACATTCCATTCCATTCCTTTTCACATTCCCTTCCATTCCATTCCACATTCCATTCCACATTCCATTCCATTCCATTTCACAATACCTTGCATTCCATTCCATTCAACATTCCTTTCCATTCCATTCCTCATTCCATTCCGCATTCTCTTCATTCCCTTCCGTTCCGTTCCATTACATTCCTCATTCGATTCCAGATTATATTCCACATTCCATTCCTTTCCATTCCACATTCCATTCCATTCCATTTCACATTCCATTGCATTCCAATCCTCTTTCCATTCCACAATCTATTCTACTCTATTACTCATTCCATTCAATTCCATTGCATTCCATTCCATTCCACATTCCATTCCATTCCATTCCACGCCACATTCCATTCCACTTTCCAATCCACTTTGAAAGATATTCCATTCCAATCCTCATTCCATTCCAATACATTCTTCTTTCCATTCCATTCCATAACAGATTCCATTCCACATTCCACTCCATATTACATTCCACTCCGTTCAAATTTGCATTCGATTCCATTCTAAATTGCATGTCAAATTCCACTCCATTCCATTCCCTTCCAGGCCACATTCCTTTCCATTCCATTCCACATTCCGTTCCATTCCATTCCTTTCCATTCCATTTTCCATTCCACCTTCCATTCCATGGACGATTCCATGTTCCATTCCACTTTCCTTTCCACTTTCCATTCCACGTTCCATTCCACGATCCATTGCACTTTTCATTCCATTCCACTCAACACTCCATTCCAAATTCCATTCCATTTCATTCCATGTTCCATTCCACATTCCATTCCATTTGACATTCAATTCCATTCCATCCCACATTCCATTCCATTCCAGTCCATTCAACAGCATTCCATTCCACTCCTTTCTATTCCACTTTGCATTCCATTCCACATTCAATTCCACATTCCTTTCGATTCCTTTCCACATTCCATTCCACTTTCCATTCCACATTCCATTCCACGATCCATTCAACGTTCCTTTCCATGTTGCAGTCCACGTTCTGTTCCATGTTCAATTCCATTCCATTCCACATTCCATTCCACATTCCATTCCACATTCCATTCCACTCCATTCCACATTCCATTCCACTTTCCATTTCACTTTCCATTCCATGTTCCATTCCATTCCATTCAAATCCGTTTCATATTCCGTTTCACATTCCATTCCATTCCACGTTCAATTGTGTTCCATTCCACTTTGCATTCCATTCCATTCCCCATTCCCTTCCATTCCATTCCGCATTCCATTCCTTTGCATTCCGCATTCTGATCCACATTGCATTCCATTCCATTCCACATTCCATTCTACGGTCCTTTCCACGTTCCATTCCACGTTCCTTTCCACTTTCCATTCCACGTTCAATTCCACGATCTGTTCCGCGATCCATTCCATTCCATTCCACATTCCATTCCACATTCCATTCCATTTCACGTTCCATTCCACATTCCATTCCATTCCATTCCACATTTCATTCCATTCCATTCCACATTTTATTCCATTCCATTTCACATTCAATTCCATTCCATTCCACATTCAATTCCATTCCATTCCACTTTCCATTCCACACTACATTCCACTCCATTGCACATTCCATTCAATGCCATTGCAATCCATTTTATTCCGAAATCCATTCCACTCCATTCCACATTGCATTCCATTCCTTTTCACATTCCTTTCCATTAAATTCCACATTACATTCCATTCCTTTTCACATTCCATTCAATTGCATTCCACATTCCATTCAACTTTCCATTCCCCTCCTTTGCACATTCCATTCCACTCCATTCCATTCGTCATTCCTTTCCATTCCTTTCCACATTCCATTCCGCATTCCCTTTCATTCCATTCCACTCCATTCCATTCCATTCTATTGCATTCGACATTCTATTCCATTGCATTCCATTCCACTTTCCGTTACATTCCACATTCCATTCGATTCCATTCTATTCCATTCCACATTCCATTCCATTCCAATCCATTCCACATTCCATTCTACTCCATACCATTTTCCATACCACGTTCCATTCCTTTCCATTCCAAATTATATTCTACATTCCATTCCATTCCATTCCACATTCCATTCAATTCCATTTCACATTCCATTCCATACCATTCCACATTCCATTCTTTGCATTCCACATTCTTTACACATTCCATTCCATTCCATTCCACATTCCAATCCATTCCATTCCAAATTCCATTCCACATTCCTCTTCGTTCCATCTCATATTCCAATGCACACTCCATTCCACATTCCATTGCATTCCATTACACTTTCCACTCCATTCCATTCCACATTCCATTACACATTTCACTCCATTCCTTTCCACATTCCATTCCATATTCCATTCCACATTCCATTCCATTCCATTCCATTCCACATTGCTCTCAATTCCGTTCCATTCTGCATTCAATTCCATTCCATTCCTCATTCCATTTCATTCCATTTCAAATTTTATTCCATTCCACATTGCATTGCATTTTGCATTCCCTTCAATTCCATTCCACATTCCATTCCATTATATTACATTCCACTTTCCATTCCATGTTCCATTCGACGTTCCAATCCACTTTCCATTACATTCCATTCCACGCTCCATTCCACTTTCCATTAAACATTCCATTCCAATCCATTCCACATTACCTATAACATTCCCTTCCATTCCATTCCGTTCCAAATTCCACTCCATTCCATTCCACATTCCGTTCCACATTCCATTCCACCTTCCATTCCATATTCCATTCCATTCTATTCCAACTTACACTCATTCCATTCCATTACACATTCCATTCAATTCCATTTCAAATTTCATTCCATTCCATTCAATTCCATTCCTTATTCCATTCCCTTCCATTCCACATTCCATTCCAGTCTATTCCATTCCACATTCCATTCCAGTCTATTCCATTCCACATTCCATTCCATTCCATTCCACATTGAATTACACGTTTCTTTCCACTTTTCATTCCACGTTACATTCCATTCCATTCCACATTCCATTCCATTCCACATTCCATTACACATTCCCTTCCGTTACACTCCACCTTCCATTCCTTTCCTTTCCATTCCATTCTACATTCCATTCCATTTCATTCAATTCCAGATAACATTCCATTTCACTCAACATTCCATTCTATTCCATTCCACTTTCCATTTCATTCATTTCCATTCCATTCCATTCCACATTGCATTCCATTCCATATCATTCCACAATCCATTCCACTCCATTCCACTTTCCATTCCATTCCATTCCACTTTCCATTTCACCTTCCTTTCCATTCCATCTCACATTCTGTTCCTTTCCATTCCTAATTGCTTTGAATTCCATTCCACATTCCATTCCACATTCCATTCACATCCATTTCACATTACATTTCACATTGAATTTCATTGCATTCCATGTTCAATTTCATTGAATTCTACATTCCATTCCATTCCATTCCACCTTCCATTCCATATCATTCCTTATTCCATTCCATTCCATTCCGCATTCCATTCCAATACATTCCATTACATTCCGCATTCCATTTCACATTCCTTTATATTCCACATTCCATTCGACATTCAATTCCATTCCGTTTCACATTCCATTCCATTTCTTTCCACTTTCCATTTCTTTCTATTCCACATTCCATTTCTTTGCATTCCATTGCATTCCGCATTCCATTCCATTCGTTTCCATTCCATTCCATTCCATTCCACATTCCATTCCATTACATTCCATATTCAAGTCCACATTACTTTCTCTTCCACATTCCATTCCACATTCCATTCCATTCCACTTTCTACTCCACGTTCCATTGAGTTCCATTCCACGTTGCAGTCCATGTTCCATTCCACTTTCCATTCCACGTTCCCTTCCACGTTCCATTCCATTTAATTCCACATTCCCTTCCACATACCATTCCACTCCATTCCACATTCCATTCCACATTCTATTCCACGTTACATTTCACATTCCATTCCATTCCTAACCACATTCCATTCCACTTTCCATTCTATTCCATTAAGCATTCCATTCAACATTCCGTTCCATTGCATTCCATATTCCATTCCACTTTCCATTCCATTACATTCCACATTCCACTCCACTCCATCTCACTTTGCATTCCACATTCCACTCCATTGTATTCTACATTCCATATCAGTCCTTTCCACATTCCACTCCATTCCATTCCATATTCCATTCCACATTCCATTCCACATTGCATTCCATTCCATTCCATATTCCATGCCTTTCTATTCAATTCCACATTCCATTCCATTCCATTCCACATTCCATTCCATTCCATTCCATTCCACGCTCCATTCCACCATCCATTCCACATTCCATTCCAATCCATTCCACATTCCATTCCACTTTCAATTCCATTCCATTCCATTCCACATTGCACAGCACTACATTCCACTTTCCATTCCACATTGCATTCCAAATTCCAATTCTGATTCCATTCCACATTCCATTCCATTCCACCTTCCACTTCATTCCATTCCATTCCACATTCCATTCCATTACATTTCAAATTCGCTTCCTACCCATTACAAATTCAATTGCATTGCATACAATTCCATTCCACATTCCGTTCCATTCCATTCCACTTTCCTCTCCATTCCATTCCATTTCACCTTCCATAGCATTCCATTTCACATCCCATTGCATTCCATTCCACATTCCACTACGTTCCATTCCGCATTCCATTCTACATTCCATTCCACATTCCAGTCCACATTCAATTCCAAACCATTCAATCTTCCAATTCATTCCGTTCAGGTCAACTTTCCCTTCCAATCCATTTCACATTCCATTCCATTCCATTCCTCGTTACATTCCACATTCCATTGCATTCCATTCCACATTCCATTCCATTCCATTCCGCATTCCATTCTATTCCATTTAACATTGCATTCCACACTACATTCCATTTGATTCCACATTTCATTCTACATTCCATTCCATTCCATTCCATTCTACATTCCATTCCACATTCAATTCCATTCCATTCCACATTCCGTTCGATTACATTCCATTCCATTGCACATTCCATTCCACGGTGTATTCCATGTTCCTTTCCACGTTCCTGTGCACTTTCCATTTCACGTTCCATTCCACGATCCATTCCACGTTCCATTCCATTCCATTCCAGATTCCATTCCACATTCCATTCCATTTCATTCCACGTTCCATTCCTTATCCTATCCCATATCATTCCACATTCCATTCCACATTCCATTCCATTCCATTCCACTTTCCATTCCATCCCTTTTCACATTCTATTGCATTCCATTCCATTCCACATTCCATTCCATTCCATTCCAAATTCCTTTCCATTCCATTCCACATTCTATTTCATTTCATTGCTCATTCAATATCACAATACATTCCACAATCCATTCCATTATACTCCACATTCCACTGCACATTCCATTCCACATTCCATTACAAATTCCATTCGATTCCATTTCACTTTCCATTCCATTCCATTCAATTCCATTCCACATTGAATTGCATTGCATTCCACTATCCATTTCATTCCATTGCACATTCAATTCCACATATCATTCCACATTCCATTCCATCCCATTCCACATTCCATTCAATTCCTTTCCATTCAATTACACATTGCATTCAATTCCATTCCACGTTCTTTTCCACATTCCATTCTACATTCCATTCCACTCCATTCCACATTCCATTCCATTCCACTCCATTCCACATTCCATTCCATTCCATTCCTTTCAATACCATAATTCCACTCCAGTCAATTCCATTCCAGTTCACATTGCATCCCATTCCGTTCCACTTTCCACTCTATTCCTTTCCACATTCAATTGCATTCCATTCCACATTCCATTCCATTCCACATTCCATTACATTCCGTTAAATTACATTCAATTCCTTTCCATTCCACATTCCATTCCATTCCATTCCATTCCATTCCATTCCATTCCATTCCTCAATCTATTCCATTCCATTCAACATTCCATTCCATTTCATTCCATTCCATTCCATTCCATTCCATTCCATTCCACATTCCATTCCATTCCATTCCATTTCACATTTCATTCCATTCCATTCCACATTCTCTTCCACATTCCATTCCAATCCACTCCACCTTCCACTTCATTCCATTCCAGTCCACATTCCATTCAATTCCATTCCACATTCCAATCCACATTCCATTCCCTTTCATTCAACATTCCATTCCACATTACATTCCACGTTCCATTCCACTTTCCATTCCACGTTCCATTCCTGTCTCAATTCCATTGCATTCCACTTTCCATTCCACATTCCATTCCATTCCATTCCACATTTCATTCCACATTCCATTCTACATTCCAATCCACATTCCTTTCAACTGCATTCTACTTTCCACTCCATTCCATTCCATTCCACTTTCTATTCCATTCCTTTTCACATCCCATTCCATTCCATTCCACATTCCATTCCACATTGGATTACATTCCATTCCAAATTTCATTCCATTCCATTCCATTCCATTTCAAATTGCATTCCTGATTCCATTCCATTCCATTTCACATTCCATTCCATTCCATTCCACATTCAATTCCACATTCCATTCTATTCCAGTCCACTTTCTATTCCATTCCGTTCCATATTCTATTCCAAATTCAATTCCATTCCATTCCACATTCCATTCGATTCCATTCCATTCCAATTCACATTCCGTTCCATGGTAAAATCCACGTTCCATTCCACTTTCCTTTCCACTTTCCATTCCACTTTCCATTACACTATCCATTCCACGTTGCATTCCATTCCATTCCACAAGCCATTCCACATTCCATTCCATTCCATTCCACTTTCCATTCCTCATTCTATTCCATTCCATTCCATGTTACTTTCCATTCCATTCCACATTCCATTCCATTCCATTTCACATTGCATTCCATTCCATTTCACATTCCATTCCATTCCATTCCACATTCTATTCCATTGCATTCTATATTCCATTCCACATTCCATTCCGTGGAACATTAAACATTCCATTCCACGTTCCTTTCCACTTTCCATTCCACGTTCCATTCCACATTCCATTCCATTCCATTCGACATCCATTCAACTTTCAATTCCATTCCATTCCACATTCCATTCCTCATTGTATTCCATTCCATTCCACATTCAATTCCATTCCATTCCAAATCCCATTCTGTTCCATTCCACATTCCATTCCATTCCATATATGATTGCATTCCTTTTAAAATTCCATTCCATTCCATTTCACATTCCATTCCATTCCATTTCACATTCTTTTCTGTTCCATTCCATATTCCATTCCACATTCCTTTCCCTTCCATTCCACATTCCATTCCATTCTATTCCATTCCATTCCACATTCCATTCAATTCCATTCCACATTCCATTCCGTTTCATTCCTCGTTCCATTCTTCATTCAGTTCCATTCCATGTCACATTCCATTTCGTTCTATTCCACATTCCATTCCATTCAATTACACATTCCATTCCATTCCTTTTCACATTCTCTTCCATTTCATTCCACTTTACTTTCCACATTACATTGCATTGCATTCCATTCCACATTCCATTCCATTCCATTCCACATTCCATTCCATTCCAAATTCCTTTCTATTCTTTTCCACATTTCATTCTGAATTCCCTTCCATTCCTTTCCATTCCATTCCACTCCATTCCACATGACATTCTAATCCATACCAAATTCCATACCACACCAGATTCCATTGCACATTCCATTCCATTCCATTCCACATTCAATTAGATTCTATTCCACTTTCCATTCCACTTTCCATTCCATTTCATTCAACATTCCATTCCAAATTCCATTCCATTCCATTCCGTTCCATTTCACATTCCATTCCATTCCATTCCATTCCATTTCACATTCCATTCCATTACTTTCAACCTTGCATTCCATTCCATGTCACATTGAATTCCTTTCCATTCCAACTTCCATTCCACATTCGATTCCACTTTCCCCTCCACGTTCCATTCCATTCCATTCCATGTTCCATTCCATGTTCCATTCTTTTGCATTCCACTTTGGATTCCATTCCTTTCCACATTCCATTCCACCTTCCATTCCACTTTCCATTCCTTTCCAATCCACATTCCATTCCACATTCCATTCCTTTCCATTCCATTCCATTCCACATGTCATTCCATTCCATTTCATTACAGGTTCCATTCCGTTTCATTCCACAATCCATAGCATTCCGTTCCACGTTCCATTCTATGCCATTCTGCATTGCACTCTTCCATTCCATTCCATTCCACACTCCATTCCACTTTCCATTGCATTCCACATTCCATTCAATTCCATTCCGCATTCCATTCCACATTGCATTCCACATTCCATTCCATTCCATTCCACATTCCATTCGACATTCCATTGCATATTCCATTCAACATTCCATTCCACATTCCCTTCAACATTCCATTCCACATTGCATTCCATTCCATTCCACATACCATTCCAAATTTCATTCCATTCCATTCCACATTCCATTCCATTCCATTCTATTCCAAATTCTATTCTATTCCAGTCCACATTCCATTCCACTATCCATTCCATTCCATTCCACATTCCAATCCTTTACATTCCACTCTCCATTCCATTCCATTCCACATTGCATTCCATTACATTCCACGTTCCGTTCCACATTGCATTCCACTTTCCCCTCCACGTTCCATTGTTTTCAATTACACCTTCCATTCCATGTTCCATTCCACATTACATACAATTCCATTTCACATTCCATTCCTTTCCATTACACTTTGTATTCCAATCCATTACATTGCATTACATTCCTTTCCACATTCCATTCCATTCCATTACTTTCCACATTCCATTCATTGCATTCCACATTAAATTCCATTCCTTTCCACATTCCATTCCACTTTCCATTCCACATTCAATTCCTTTCCATTCCACATTCCATTCCTCATTCCATTCCTTTCCATTCCATTCTGTTCCACATTCCATTCCATTCCCGTCCATGACAATTTCCATTCCAATCCATTCCTTATTGCAGTGCATTCCATTCTGAATTCCATTCTATTCGTTTTCATTCCATTCCATTACACATTCCATTCCACATTCCATTCCATTACACTTTCATTTCCATTCCATTCCACATTCCATTCCGCATTCCCTTCCATTCCATTTCATTCAATTCCATTCCATTTCATTCCACATTCAATTCCATTCCATTCCATTGCACATTCCGTTACCTTTCATTGCATATTCCATTCCTTTCTATTCCACATTCCATTCCATTCCATTCCATTGCACATTCCGTTACCTTTCATTGCATATTCCATTCCTTTCTATTCCACATTCCATTCCATTCCATTCCACATTCCATTCCATTCTGTTCCATGGCACTTCACTTTGAAATCCACATTCCATTCCATTCCATTTTATTCCATATTCCGTTCCACCTTCCATTCCATTCCGTTCCACATTCCTTTCCACTCCATTCCACATTCAATTCCAAATTGCATTCCATTTCATTCCACATTTCATTCCATTCCATTCAATTCCATTACATTCCTTTCCACGATCCATTCCATTACATTCCATTCCGCATTCCATTCCATTCCATTCCATATTCCAATACATTTCATTCCAAATTCCATTCATATCCATTCCACTTTCCATTCCATTCCATTCCACATTCCATCCCACATTCCCATCCATTCCATTGCACATTCCATTCCTTTACATTCCATTCCATTCCACATTCCATTCCATTCCATACCATTCCACTTTCCATTTTTTTCCATTCACCCTTCCATTGCATTCCATTCCACTTTCCTTCCCTTTCGTTTCCATTCCATTCTATTCCACGTTCCAATAGATTCAATCCCATTCTGCAATCCATTCCATTAAATTCCACATTACTTTCCATTCCACTTTCCATTCCTTTCCATTCTAAATCCATAGAATTCCATTCAACATTCCATTCAATTTCATTTCACGTTCCATTCCATTCCATTCCAGTCCACATTCAATTCCTTTGCATTACACATTCCATTCCATTTCACATTCCATTCCACGTTCCTTTCCACATTCCATTCTTCATTCCTTTCCAATTTCCATTCCACTGCATTCCACTTTCCACTCCATTCCATTCCATTCCACATTCCATTCCCTTCCATTTCACATCCAATTCCATTCCATTCCACATTCCATTCCATTTCGATTCCCATTCCATTCAATTTCACAGTCCATTCCATTCCATTCCATTTCACATTCCTTTCCATTCCATTCCACATTCCATTCCATTCCATTCCATTTCACATTGCATTCCACATTTCATTCCATTATTTTTCATATTCCATTCCATTCCATTCCACATTCCATTCCACATTGCATTACATTCCATTCCATGTTCCACTGCATTCTTTTCACATTCCTTTTAATTCCATTCCACATTCCTTTCCACATTCCATTCCATTCCATTCCACATTTCGTTTAATTCCATTACATTCCACATCCCATTCCACTCCATTCCACTTTCCAATCCGCATTCCTTTCCATTCCATTCCATTCCATTCCATTGCATTCAACATTCCACTCGATTCCATTCTATTCCACTTATCAATCCATTTATTCCATTCCATTCCACAATTCATTCCATTCCGTTCCACATTCCAATCCATTCCGTATAACATTCCATTCCACATTCCTTTCCATTCCATTCCACTTTCCATTCAACATTCCATTCCATTAATTTCCACATTCCATTCCATTCCAGTCCATATTCCATTCCATTCCATTCCACATTCAATTCAAACACATTCCACATTCCATTCTATTACATTCCACATTCCATTCCATTCCATGCCACATTCCTTTCAATTCCATTCTACATTCCATTACATTCCATTTCACATTCCTTTTCATTCCATTCTAGTCCACATTCCATTCCATTCCAGTAAACAATCTATTCCACATTCCATTCAATTCCATTGCACTTTTCATTCCATTCCAGTCTATTCCATTCCATTCCACTTTCCATTCCATTCCATTCCACATTCCATTCCATATCATTCCACATTCCAACCACATCATTCCACATTCCATTCCACATTCCATTCCATTTCATTTGCCATTCCATTCCATTTCATTCCACACTCCTCTCCATTGCATTCCATATTCCATTCCACATTCCACTCTATTCCATTCCACACTCCTCTCCATTACATTCCATATTGCATTCCACATTCCACTTCATTCCTTTCCACATTCCATTCCACATTCGATTCCACATTCCATTAGAGATTGCATTCCACATTACACTCCAGTGCATTCCATTCCTCATTCCAGTGCATTGAATTACACATTCCATTACATTCCATTTCAAATTGTCTTTCCTTACATTCCATCCCATTCCACATTCCGTTGCATTCCCTTTCACATTACATTGCAATCCATTCTATGTTCCATTCCATTCCATTCCATGTTCCATTCCACATACCATTCCACTTTCCATTCCATTCCATTCCACATCCCATTCTATTCCATTCCACATTCCATTCCACATTCTATTCGATTCCATTCAACTTTCCATTCCACATTCCATTCCATTACGTTCCTTATTCACCTCCATCAATTTCCATTCCATATTCCATTACATTCTATACCATTTCGATTTAAAATTCCAATCCGTTGCATTCCATTCAATTCCACATTCCATTCCAAATTCCATTCCATTCCATTCCACAATCCATTCAATTCCATTCCACATTCCATTCCATTGTATTCCATATTCCATACCACATTCCATTCCACATTCCAATGAATTCCATTCGACTTTACATTCCATTCCACATTCCATTCCACATCCCATTACTCATTCCCTTCCATTCCTTTCCACATTCCATTCCATTCCACATTCCAGTCCGCATTCCATTCCGCATTCTATCCCTTTCCATTCCATTCCATTCCATTCTACATTCCATTCCATTCCACGTTCCTTTGTACATTACATTCCACATTCCAGTCCATTCCATTGCATTGCATTCCATTCCATTCAACATTCCGTTCCATTCCATTCCATTCCATTCCACATTACCTTCCATTCCATTCCACTTTCCATTCCCTTCCATTCCACATTCCGTTCCACATTCCATTCCACTTTCAAATACACTTTCCATTCCACGTTCCATTCCACATTCCGTTCCATTCCGTTCCATATTCAGTTCCACATTCCATTCCATTTCATTTCACATTCCATTCCATTGCATTACACATTACATTCCAATCCATAAAATTCCACATTCCATTACATTCCTTTGCAGATTCCATTCAGTTCCATTCCACATTCCATTCCACAATCTATTCAATTCCATGCCACAATCCATTCCATTGCATTCCATATTCCATACCACATTACATTCCACATTCCAATGAATTCCATTCCACGTTCCATTCCATTATAAATTCCATTGCACACTCCATTCCTCATTCCCTTCCATTCCTTTCCACATTCCATTCCTTTCCACATTCCATTCCACATTGCATTTCACATTCCATCCCATTCCATTCGATTCCTTTCCATTCTACATTCCATTCCATTCCATTCCACGTTCCTTTCCACATTACATTCCACATTCCAATCCATTCCATTTCATTCCATTCCATTCCATTCCACATTCCGTTCCATTCCATTCCATTCCATTCCACATTACCTTCCATTGCATTCCACTTTCCATTCCGTTCCATTCCACATTCTCTTCCACATTCCATTCCACGTTCGAATACACTTTCCATTCCATGTTCCATTCCACATTCCATTCCATTCCGTTCCACATTCAGTTCCAAATTCCATTCCATTTCTTTTCACATTCCATTCCATTCCATTACACATTACATTCCAATCCATATAATTCCACATTCCATTACATTCCTTTTCAGATGCCATTCCATTCCATTCCACATTACATTCCATTCCACATTCAATTCCATTCCCCATTCCATTTCATTCCATTCCACATTCTATTCGACTACATTCAATTCCACTTTCCATTCCATTCCATTCCACATTCCATTCCATTCCATTCCATTCCACATTCTGTTCCACATTCCATTCCACATTTAATTGCATACCGTTCCACATTCGATTCCTTTCCATTTCTCATACCATTCTATTCCATTGCATTCCCTTCCATTACACATTTCATTGCATTCCATTCCACATTCCATTCCACATTCCATTCCACGTTCCATTCCACGTTCCATTCCACGTTCCTTTCCACTTTCTATTCCTCATTCCATTCGACATTCCATTCCACATTCGATTCCATTCCATTTCACATTGCATTCCCTTCCATTTCACATTCCATTCCGTTCATTCCACATTCCATTCCACATTTCATTCCATTTCATTCCATATTCCATTCCCTTCCTTTCCACATTCCATTCCGCACTCCATTCCATTCCATTCCATATTCTATTCCCTTCCATTCCACATTCCATTCCATTCCCCATTGCATTCCATTCCATTACACATTCCATTAGATTGCATTCCATTCCACTTTCCATTCCAATCCATTTCAAATACAATTCCATTCCATTCCACATTCCTTTAGATTCCATTCCATTCCACATTCCATTCCTTTGCATTCTACATTCATTTCCACATTCCATTTCACATTCCTTTCAATTCCATTTCACATTCCATTCGAATCTAATCCACATTCCTTTCCATTCCTTCACATTCCATTGGATTCCACATTCCCTTCCACATTTCATTCCATTCCATTCGACATTCCATTCCATTCCATTCCACATTCCGTTCCATTAAATTAAACATTCCATTCTATTTCCATTTCATATTCGATTCCATTCCAATCCTTTCCACATTCCGATCCATTCCTTTCCATTCGACAATCCATTCCACATTCCGTTCTATTCCATTCTACATTGCATCCCACATTCCAATCTATTGCTTTCCACATTCCGTTCCATTGCATTCCACATATCATTCCATTCCCATCAACATTCCATTCCGCATTCCAAGCCATTCCTTTCCACATTGCATTGCACATTCCATTCAGTTCCATTCCACTTTCCATTCCAATTTCCATTCCATTCAATTCCATTCCGGATTCCATTCCAAAGTCTATTCCATTCCATTCCACATTCCTTTCCACATTGTATTCCATTCCATTGCACTTTCCATTATACTCCATTCCACTTTGAATTCCATTTCATTCCAGGTTGCATTGCATTCCTTTCCACGTTCCATTCTACCTTTCATTCCACGTTCCATTCCACGAACCATTACACGTTCTATTCCACGTTCCATTCCAATCCATTTCATATTCCATTCTACATACCGTTGAATTCCAGTCCACAATCAATTCCACATTCCATTCCATTCCATTCCACATTCCATTCCATTCCATTCCACTTTCCATTCCACTCCATTTCGAACTCCATTCCTTTCCATTCCATTCCATTCCAAATTCCATTCCACATTACATTCCTTTACATTCTGCATTCCATTGCATGTTCCATTTCACCTTCCAATCTAGGTTAAATTCCACGTTCCTTTCCACGTTCCATTCCATTCCATTCAACAGTCCATTTCATTTCATTCCACATTCCATTCCATTCCATTCCACATTCCATTCCCTTCCATTGCATATTCCATTACATTCCACTATCCATTCCATTTCATTCCAAGTTCCATTCCCTTCCATTTCACGTTCAATTCCATTCCATCTCACATTCAATTCCATTCCATTCCACGTTCCATTCCATTCCATTCCACATTCCATTTCACATTCCATTCCTTTCCATTCCACGTTCCTTCCCATTCCATTCCACGTCCAATTCCATATTCCATTCCATGCCATTCCACATTCCATTCCATTCCAGTCTATTCCATATTCAATTACCTTCCATTCTATTCCACATTCCACTCCATTGCATTCCATTCCACATTCCATTCAATTCCTTTCCATTCCAAGTTCCATTCCATAGTCCTTTCCATTCCATTCCACATTCCATTCCATTCCATTCCACATTCCATTCTATTCCATCCCAGATTCCATTCCATTCCATTGAATTCCACATTCCATTCCATTCTATTCCTTTCCACATTCCATTCCATTCCATTCCATTCCACATTCCATTCCTTTCCATTCCACTTTCTATTCCATTCCATTCCACATTCCTTTCCACGTTCCATTCCATTCCATTCCACATTTCATTCCATTCCATTTCACATTCCATTCCATTCTATATAACATTCAATTCTATTTGCATTTCACGTTCCATTATATTCCATTACATTCCACATTCCACTCCAGTGCTTTCCATTCCTTTCCAGATTCTATCGCACTTTCCTTTCTATTGCACTTCACATTCCATTCCAATCCAATCCACTTTCCATTCCACATTCCATTCCTTCCATTTCACATTCCGTTCCATTCCATTCCACATTTCTTTCCATTCAATTCCATTCCCCATTCCGTTCCATTCCTGTCCATTCCGTTCCACATTCCATTCCATTCCACATTCAATTTAACATCCCATTCCATTCCATTCCACATCGCTTCCCACATTCCTATCCATTGCTTTCCAAATTCCATTTCATTGTTTTCCACATTCCATTTCATTCCATTCCACATTCCATAACATTCAATTCCTTATTCCATTCTAAATTCCCTTCCATTCCATTCTATTACACATTCCCTTCCATTCCACTCCGTTCCTTTCCACATTCCATTCCTTTCCATTATATTGTACATTCCATTCCATTCCCTTCCACATTCCGTTCCACCTTCCATTCCATTCCTTTCCATATTGCACTGGACAATCCATTCCATTCCACATTCCATTCCATAACATTCCACTTTGCATTCCGTATTCCATTCCATTCCATTCCACATTCCATTGTACTCCTTTCTACTTTCTATTCCATTCCATTCCAAATTGCTTTCAAATCAATTTCACCCTCCATTGAATTCCATTTCCTTCCACATTCCATTCCATTCCATTCCACATTCCATTCAATCCCTTTCCATTCCATTTTAGTTTCCATTCCACATTCCATTCTACATTCCATTCCATTCCAGTCCACATTCCATTCCATTCCATTCCACATTCCATTCCACATACTATTCCATTGTATTCCACCTTGAATTCCATTCCATTCCATTGCATTTCACATTCCGTTACATTCCATTACATTCGACGTTGCATTGCATTTCATTCCACATTCCATTCCACTCCATTCCGCTTTCCATTCCACGTTGCATTCCATTGCATTCCACATTCCAATCCACATTCCATTCCATTCCATTCCTCATTCCATTCCATTCTATTCCACGTTCCATTCGATTCCATTCCATTCCAAATTCCATTCCTTTCCATTCCATTCCATTCCACTTTTCATTCCATTCCATTCAACTTCATTCCTCATTCCATTCCATTCCCTTCCACATTCCATTCCATTCTTTTCCACATTACATTGCACATTCCATTCCATTCCACATTCCATTCCAATTTCTATTCCATTCCATTCCACATTGCATTCCAATCCATTCCACATTCCATTCCATTCCAATCCACATTCCATTCCAAATTCCATTCCATACCACTCCACATTCCATTCCACGTTCCATTCAATTCCATTGCACATTCCATTCCATTCTTTTCCACTTTGAATTCCATTTCATTACACGTTGCATTGCTTTCATTTCCACTTTCCATTCCAGCTTCCATTCCACGTTCAATTCCATGATCCATTCAAAGTTCCATTCCACGTTTGACTCCATTCCATTTCAATTTCCATTCGACATTCCATTGCATTCCACTCCACAATCCATTCCACATTCCATCCCATTCCATTCCACATTCCATTCCTCATTCCATTCCGTTCAATTCCATTCCGTTTTACATTATATTCCACATTCCATTCAATTCCATTCCACATTCCATTGCTCGTTCCACTTCACGTTCCATTCCACGTTCAATTCCACGTTCTAATCTGCTTTCCATTCCGTTCCGTTCCATTCCATTCCGCATTCCTTTCCTTTCCATTCCCCAATCCATTCCATTCCTTTGCTAATTCCACTAAAAATTCAACTGTATTCCATTCTACATTCCATTCCTTTCCATTCCAAATTCCATTCCAGGTTCCATTCCATTCCATTCCACATTCCATTCCATTCCACATTCCATTCCGTTCCATTCCACATTCCATTCCACACTACATTCCATTCACATTCCATGCCATTCCATTCCATTCCAGGTTTCATTCCATTGCATTCTAGTTTTAAATCCATTCCATTCCACATTCCATTCCATTTCATTCCATGTTCCTTTCCACTCCTTTCCACGTTCCATTCCATTCCATTCCACATTCCATTCCTTTGCATTCCACATTTCATTCCATTCCACATTCCATTCGAGATTCCATTCCAAATGCCATTCCATTCCATTCTTCATTCCATTCTACATTCCATTCCACTTTCCAATTCTTTCCATTCCACATTACATGACATTCCACACTCCATTCCACATTGCATTCCATTCCATTCCATTCCATTCCACATTCCATTCCACGTTCCATTCAATGTTCTATTCTAAATTCCATTCAATATCATTCCACATTCCATTCCGCATTTCATTCCATTCCAGTCCAGTTTCCTTTCAACATTCCATTCCACATTCCATTCCACATTACATTTCACTTTCCATTCTGTTCCATTCCACATTCATTCCACATTCCATTACACATTCCATTCCACATTCCATTCAACATACCATTCCATTCCATTACGCATTCCATTGAATTCCATTCCACATTCCATTCCACAATCCATTCCACATTCCATTCCACACTCCATTCCACATTCCATTCCACATTCTATTCCATTACATGCCACATTGCTTTCCACAATTTCTTTCCACATTCCATTCCACATTCCATTGCACATTCCATTCCACATTCCATTCGACACCCCAATCCACATTCCATTCCACATTCCATTCCTTTCCATTCCACATTTCATTGCAAATTCCATTCCATTCCATTTCACATTCCATTCCATTCTATTCCACATTCCTTTCGAAATTCCATTCCACATTCTGTTCCACGTTCCTTTCCATATTCGTTTCCGCATCCCTTTCCATTCCATTTCACATTCCATTCCATTCCATTCCACATTCCATTCCTCATTCCTTTCCACATTCCATGCCATTCCATTCCACATTCCGTTTCACATTACATTCCACTATCCATTCCATTCCTTTATGCATTCCATTCCACATTCCATTTAACGTTCCACTCCTTTCCATTCCACGTTACATTCCACGTTCCCTTCCACTTCCCATTCCATTTAATTCCACTTACAATTCCACTGTCAATTGCATTCCATTTCACTTTCCATGCTACATTCCATTCCACATTCCATTCCATTTTCCATTCCGTCCATTCCACATTCCATTACAAACTCCATTCTACTTTCCATTCCAGAATCCATTTCTTTCCATTCATATTCCATTCCACATTCCATTGCACAATCCATTCCATTCCATTCCACATTCCTTTCCACATTTGATTCAACATTCCATACCTTTCCATTCCACATTCCATTCCACAAACCACTACAGTCCATTCCACATTCCATTCCATTCCATTACACATTGCTTTCCACATTCCACTCCACATTCCATTTCATTCCATTACACATTCCTTTCCACATTCCATTCCACATTCCATTCCATTCCATTCCACATTCCTTCCCACGTTCTATTCCCTGTTCCATTCCACGTTTCATTCCATTCCACTTTCCACTACATTCAATTCCAACTTCCGTTCCACATTCCATTCCATTCCCTTCCACATTGCGTTTTACATTCCTTTCCACATTCCATTCAACATTCCTTTCCGTTCCATTCCTCATTCCATTCCTCGTTCCATTCCACCTACAATTCCACGTTCCATTCCACGTTCCATTCCGTTACATTCCACGTTCCATTCCACTTTCCAGTCCACATTCAATTCCACAATCCATTCCATTCCATTCCATTCCATTCCACATTCCATTCTACATTCCTTTCCATTCCATTCCACGTTCCTTTCCACTTTCCATTCCACGTTCCATTCCATTCTATTCCACGTTCCATTCCATTCCATTCGACATTTGTTTCCACTTTCCATTACACATTCCATTCCACATTCAATTTATCATACCATTGCATTCCCTTCGACATTCCTTTCCACTTCTTTTGCACATTCCTTTCCACATTCCATTCCATTCCAATCCACCTTCCTTTGCACTTTCCATTCCACATTCCATTCCATTCCATTCCCCATTCCATTCCACATTCCATTACATTCCATTCCACAATCCATTCCACGTTCCATTCCACGTTCCATTTTATTCCATTCCACATTCCATTCCATGTTCCATTTCACATTCCATTCCACTTTCTATTGCACATTCCTTTCCACATTCCATTCCATTCCACATTCCATTCTAAATTCTATTCCACATTCCATTCCATTGCATCCCATGTTCCCTTCCACATTCCATTCCACGTTCCATTCCACATTCCATTCCATTCAACATTCCATTCCACATTCCATTTCACATTCCATTACACATTCCATTCCATTCCATTCCACATTCAATCGCATTCCATTCCATTCCACATTACATTCCACGTTCCATTCCAGATTCCATTAAACTTTCCATTCAACGTTGCATTACATTCCATTCCACATTCCGTTCCACATTCCAATCCATTGCATTCCACTTTCCATGCCACATTCCATTCCACAATCCATTCCATTCCATTCCTTTCCACATTCCATTCCCCATTCCACTGCATTCCATACCTCTTTCCATTCCACTTTAAATTCCACTCCATTTCACATTAATTTTCTCTTTCCATTCCACCTTCCATTCCACATTCCATTCCACAATCCATTCCATTCCATTCGACATTCCATTCCACTTTCCTTTCCACGATGTATTCCATGTTCCATTCCATGCCATTCCACATTCCATTCATTCTGTTCCATTCCACATTTCATTCCACCTTTCATTTCGCATTCCTTTCGACATTGCATTACACATTCATTTCCATTCTATTCCACGTTCAATTCCATCCCATTTCACATTCCATTGCATTCCATTCCACATTCCATTCCATTCCATTCCACATTCCATTCCATTCCATTCCACATCACAATCCTTTCCAAATTCCATTCCAGATTCCTTTCCAGGTTTCATTCCTTTCCATTCCACCTTCCATTCCACTTTCCGTTTCATGTTCCATTCCATTCCATTCCACGTTCCGCTCCAAATTCCATTCCATTCCATTCCATTTCAGTTTCCATTCCACAATTCCATTACAAATTCCATTCCACTTTGCATTCTGTTCCATTCCACATTCGATTCCACTCTCCACTCCACATTCCATTCCAATTTCCATTCCTTTCCATTCCATATTCCATTCCACTTTTCATTCCACATTCCATTCCGTTCCATTCAACATTCCATTGCATTCCATGCCACATTCCTTTAAAAATTCCAATCCATTCCGATCTACATTCCATTCCTTTCCATTCCACATTCCACTCCACATTCCATTCCATTCCATTCCACATTCCATTCCACATTCTATTCCACATCCCATTCCACATTCCATTCCACATTCCATTCCATTCCATTCCACATTATATTCCACATTCTATTCCACATCCCATTCCACATTCCATTCCATTCTATTCCATGTTCCCTTTGACATTCCATTCCACATTGCATTCCACATTCAATTCCACATTCCTTTCCATTCCATTCAACATTCCCTTCCACCCTACATTTCACATAACATTCCACATTCCATTCCATCCCATTCCACGTTTCATTCCATGTTTCATTCCATGTTCCATTCCACTTTCCATTCCCTTCCATTCCACTATCCATTCCACATTCCATTCCATCTTCCATTCCACATTACTTTATATTCCATTCCACATTCCACTCCACGTTCCATTCCATTCCACATACCATTCCACATTCCATTCCACATTGCATTCTGCATTCCTTTCCATTCCATTCCACATTGCATTCCACATTATATTCCATTCCATTCCACATTCCATTCCACATTCCATTTCATCTTCTGTTCCACATTCTATTTCACCTTCCGTTCCACATTCCATTTCAATTTCCACTCCATTCCATTCCTCATTCCATTCCAATGCATTCCACATTCCATTCCACATTCCATTCCCTTCCATTCCACATTCCATTACCTTCCATTCCACTTTCCAATCCTTTCGACATTCCATTCCACATTCCATTCTACGTTCCATTCCATTCCATTCCACGTTCCATTCCACGTTCCATTCCATGTTCCATTCCATTCCATTCCACATTCAATCCGTCATTCCATTCCTTTCCATTTAACATTCGATTCCAATCCATTCCAGTTTCCATTCCACATTCCTCTCCACATTCCATTCCACGTTCCATTCCACATTCCATTCCGTTCTATTCCACATTCAATTCCACATTGCTTTCCACATTGCATTCCGTTTTATTCCACAGTCAATTCCACACTACTTTCCACATTCCATTCCACATTCTGTTCCATTCCTTTCCACATTCCATTCCACAGTCCATTCCCCATTTCATTCCGTTTCATTCCACATTGCATTGTTTTCCCTTCCACATTCCTTTCCACATTCCATTCCACAGTCCATTCCCCATTTCATTCCGTTTCATTCCACATTGCATTGTTTTCCCTTCCACATTCCTTTCCACATTCAAATCCATTCCATTCCACAATCAATTACATTCCATTCCACATTCCATTCCACATTCCCTTCCACATTCCATTACATATTCCTTTCCATTCCACATTCCATTCTACATTCTATTCCACATTCTATTCCACATTCCATTCCATTCCATTCCATGCTCCCTTCCACATTCCATTCCACATTCCATTGCACCTTCCATTCCATTCCTTTCAACATTACATTCCACATTCCATTTCACAGTCCATTACACATTCCATTCCATTCCATTCCACAATCAATTCCATTCCATTCCATTCCATGTTGCCTTAAGGTTTCCACTCCACATCCCATTCCATTCCATTCACATTCCGTTCCACATTCTAATCCATTGCATTCCACTTTCCATGCCACATTCCATTCCACATTCCATTCCATTCCATTCCTTTTTCCATTCCACATTCCATTCCACTCCATTGTGTAATTCATTTCAAATTCCATTCCACCTTCTATTCCACGTTTCATTCCAGATTCCATTCCATTCCAGATTCCATTCCATTCCATACGACATTCCATTCCACGTTCCATTCCATGTTGTATTCCACGTTCCATTCCATTCCGTTCCATGTTCCATTCATTCTGTTCCATTCCACTTTTCATTCCACCTTCCATTTCACATTTCATTAGACTTTCCATTACACATTACTTTCCATTCCATTCCAAGTTCAATTCCATTCCACGTTCAATTCCATTCCATTACACATTTAATTCCATTCCGTTCCACATTCTGTTCCATTCCATTCCACATTTCAATCGTTTCCACATTTCATTCTACATTCCATTACACGTTCCATTCGATTCCATTCCACGTTCCTTTCCACTTTCCATTCCATGTTCCATTCCATTCCATTCCACGTTCTGCTCCAAATTACATTCCATTCCATTTCACCTTCCATTCCACAATTCCATCACAAATTACATTCCACTTTCCATTCCATTCCATTCCACATTCAATTCCACTCTCCAGTTCACATTCCATTCCAAATTGAATTAAATTCCATTCCATATTCCATTACACATTCCATTCTGTTCCATTCCACTTTCCATTGCATTCCCTTCCACATTCCTTTCCACATTCCGATCCATTCCGTTCCACATTCCATTCCACATTCCATTCCACATTCCAATCCATTCCGTTCAACATTCCATTCCCTTCCATTCCACATTCCATTCCACATTCCATTTCATTCCATTCCATATTACATTCCACATTCTATTCCACATCCCATTCCACATTCCATTCCATTCTATTCCATGTTCCCTTCCACGTTTCATTCCACATTCCATTCCACACTCCATTCCACATTCCATTCCACATTCCATTCCGTTCCATTCCACATTCCAATCCACGATCCATTGCCCAGTCCATTCCAAATCCCTTTCCGTTCTATTCCACAGTCCATTCCGTTCCATTCTGCATTTCTTTCCACATTCCATTCCGCATTCCATTCTACATTCCATTCCACATTGCATTCCACAATCCATTCCACATCCCATTTCACATTTCATTCCGTTCCATTCCACATTCCTTTCCACATTCCATTCCGCATTTCTTTCCATTTCATTCCACATACCGTTAATCATTACATTGCATTCCATTTCACATTCCATTCTGTTAAATTCCAGATTCCTTTCCACATTCCTGTCCACATTCCATTCCACATTCCGTTCAACATTCCGTTCCACATTCCATTGCATTCCATTCCATTCCACATTCCATTTCACATTCCATTCCATTCCATTCCACATTCCATTCCACATTCAATTCCACATTCCATTCAACATTCCATTCCACATTCCATTTCACCTTCCGTTCCACATTCCATTTCACCTTCTGTTCCACATTCCATTTCACCTTCGGTTCCACATTCCATTTCACTTTCCACTCCATTCCATTCCCCATTCCATTCCATTCCACCTTCCATTACCTTCTGTTCTACGTTCCATTCCACATTTCATTCCCTAAACGATTCCACATTAGTTTCCGTTCCATTCCACAATCAATTCCATTCCATTCAACATTCAATTCCATTCCATTCCACATTCCATTCCGCATGCCATTCCATTCCATTCCACATTCCTTTCCGCATTCCATTTCACATTCCATTTCACATTACATTCCGTTCCATTCCAAATTCCATTAGACACTCCATTCCATTGCGTTCAACATTGCATTCCATTCCATCCGAAATTCCATTCCACGTTCCATTCCACATTTCATTCCATGTTCCATTCCATTCCATTCCACGTTCCATTACATTCCATTCCACATTTCAATCCACATTCCATTTCACATTGCATTCCCTTACATTCCACATTCCATTCCATTCTTTTCCACTTTCCAATCCTTTAGACATTCCATTCCACATTTCATTCCACGTTCCATTCTATTCCATTCCACATTCCATTCCATGTTCCATTCCATTCCATTCCACATTCCATCGGACATTCCATTCCTTTCCATTTAACTTTCCATTCCTATCCATTCCACTTTCCATTCCTCATTCCACTCCACATTCCATTCCACGTTCCATTCCACATTCCATTCTGTTCCGTTCCACATTCAATTCCACACTGCTTTCCACATTCCATTCCACATTCAGTTCCATTCCGTTCCACATTCCATTCCACAGTCTATTCCACATTTCATTCCGTTCCATTCCACATTGCATTGTCTTCCCTTCCACATTCCTTTCCACATTCATATCCATTCCATTCCACAGTCAATTACATTCCATTCCACATTTCATTCCACATTCTCTTCCACATTCCATTACACATTCCTTTCCATTACACATTCCATTCTACATTCTCTTCCACATTCTATTCCTCATTCCATTCCATTCCATTTCATGTTCCCTTCCACATTCCATTCCACATTCCTTTGCACATTCCATTCCATTCCATTCAACACTATGTTCCACATTCCACTTCACATTCCATTACACATCCATTCCATTCCATTCCACAATCAATTCCATTCCATTCCATTCCACTTTCTATTCCACATTCCATTCCCCATTCCACTGCATTCCATTCCACTTTCCATTCCACATTCCATTCCACTCCATTGTACAATCCATTTCACATTCCATTCCACCTTCTATTCCTCGTTTCATTCCACATTCCATTCCATTCCATTCCAGATTCCATTCCATTCCATACGACATTCCATTCCACGTTCCATTCCACGTTCTTTTCCACGTTCCATTCCATTCCATTCCATGTTCCATTTATTCTGTTCCATTCCACTTTTCATTCCACCTTCCATTTCGCATTTCATTCGACATTCCATTACACATTCCTTTCCATTCCATTCGAAGTTCAATTCCATACCATTACACATTTCATTCCATTCCACTCCACATTCTGTTCCATTCCATTCCACATTTCAATCGTTTCCATATTCCATTCTACTCTCCATTCCACGTTCCATTCGTTTCCATTCCATCTTTCATTCCGCTTTCCATTCCATGTTCCATTCCATTCCATTCCACGTTCTGCTGCAAATTACATTCCATTCCATTTCACCTTCCATTCCACAATTCCATTACAAAGTACATTCTACTTTCCATTCCATTCCATTCCACACTCGATTCCACTCTCCACTTCAAATTCCATTCCAAATTGCATACTGTTCCATTCCATTTTCCATTACACATTCCATTCTTTTCCATTCCACTTTCCATTGCATTCCATTCCACATTCCTTTCCACATTCCAATCAATTCCGTTCCACATTCCATTCCACATTCCATTTCATTCCATTCCACATTACATTCCACATTCTATTCCACATGCCCTTCCACATTCCTTTCCCTTCTATTCTCTGTTACCTTCCACATTCCATTCCACATTCCATTCCACATTCCATTCCACATTGCTTTCCATTCCATTCATCATTCCATTCCACATTACATTTCACTTTCCCTTCCACATTCCATTAAATTCAATTTAACGTTCCATTCCACGTTCAATTCCACGTTCAATTCCATGTTCCATTTCATTCCATTCCACTTTCCATTCCACATTCCATTCCATCTTCCATTCCACATTTCTTTTTATTCCATTCCACATTCCATTCCACATTCCATTCAACATTCCATTCCATTCCACATACCATTCCTCCTTCCATTCCACATTCCATTCCACATTCCTTTCCATTACATTCCACATTCCATTCCACATTATATTCCATTCCATTCCACATTCCATTCCACATTACATCCCATTCCATTCCACATTCTTTTCCATTCCAATCAACTTTCCATTCCACATTCCTATCCATTGTATTCCTCATTCTATTCCACAATCCATTCCACAATACATTCCATTCCATTGCACATTCCATTCCACATTCCATTCCATTCCTTTCCCCGTTCCATTCCATGTTCCATTCCACATTCCATTCCACATTCCATTCCACTTTCCATTCCATTAATTTCAAGGATCCATTCCACGTTCCATTCCATATTCCATTCCAGATTTCATTCCACGTTCCATTGCACGTTCCATTCCTACCATTCCACTTTACATTCCACATTCCATTCCATTCCAATCCACGTCCCATTCCACAATCCATTGCACTTTCCCTTCCACGTTCCATTCCACATTCCATTCCGCGTTCCATTCCACTTTCCATTCCATACCAATCCATACTCCATTCCAAATTCCACTCCATTCCAGTCCACGTTGCCTTCCAAATTCCATTCCACATTCCATTCCATTCCATTGCACATTCCTTTCCACATTCCATTCCATTCCTTTCCACATTCAATTCCACATTCCATTCCATTCTATTCCACTTTCCATTCCATGACCCATTCCACATTCCATTACACGTTCCATTCCATTCCATTCCACGTTCCATTCCGCATTACATTGCACATTCCATTCCACATTCCATTCCACTTTCCATTCCATTCCATTCAAGGATCCATTCCACGTTCCATTCCACATTCCATTACAGATTCCATTCCACGTTCCATTGCACGTTCCATTCCTACCATTCCACTTTCTATTCCACCTTCCATTCCATTCCAATCCACGTCCCATTCCACAATCCATTGCACTTTCCCCTCCACGTTCCATTCCACATTGCATTGCACGTTCCATTCCACTTTCCTTACCATACCAATCCATATTCCATTCCAAATTCCACTCCATTCCAGTCCACGTTGCATTCCAAATTCCATTCCACATTCCATTCCATTCCTTTGCACATTCCTTTCCACATTCCATTCCATTCCATTCAACATTCAATTATACATTCCCTTCCATTCTATTCCACTTTCCATTCCACGATCAATTCCACATTCCATTACACGTTCCATTCCATTCCATTCCACGTTCCATTCCGCATTCCATTGCACATTCCATTCCACGTTCCATTCCTCCTTCCATTCCACGTCCCACTGCATTCCTTTCCATGTTCCATTCCGTTCCATCCCACGATCCATTTCATTCAATTCCACATTCCAATCTACATTCCATTTCACATTCCATTCCGCTTTCCATTTCACATTTCATTCCATTCCATTCCATTCCAAATTCCATTCCATTCCACTCCACGTTCGATTCCACATTCCATTCCATTTCATTCCACATTTCATTGATCATTCCATTCCATTCCATTCCACATTCCATTTATTTCCATTCCATTCCATACCATCCCACAATCCATTCCACGTTGCATTCCACAATTCATTCCATTCCAATCCACATTCCATTCCATTCCATTCCACACTCCATTACAAATTCCATTCCATTCCATTCCACATTCCTTTGCACATTCTTTTCTATTCCATTCCACGTTCAATTCCATTCCGTTCCATTCCACATTCCATTCCACATTCAATTCCAGATTCCATTACATTCGATACTATTGCATTCCACATTGCATTCCATTCCACATTGCATTCCATTCCATTCCTTTCAACATTGCATTCCCTTTCATTTCATTCCATTCGATGCCATTCCACATTCTGTTCCCTTCCATTACACTTTCCATTCCATTCCATTTTACGTTCCATTCCACGATCCATTCCATGTTCCTTTCCACATTCCATTCCATTCCAATATATCCCATTCCACACTCCATTGCACATTCCATTCAATTACATTCCACATTATTTTCCAGTTTCCATTCTACATTCCATTCCACGTTCCATTCCATGTTCCGTTCCATTCCATTCCACATTCCATTGCACAGTCCATACCATTCCATTACACTTTGTATTCCACATTCCGTTCCACGTTCTATTCCATTCCACGTTCTATTCCTCTTTCCATTCCACATTGCATTCCACATTCCATTCCATTCAATTCCATTCCACATTCCATTCCACATTCCTTTCCTTTCCATTACAACTTCCGTTCCATTCCATTCCACGTTCCATTCCCTTGCATTCCACAGTCCATTCCATTCCATTCCACATTCCATTCCACATTCCATTCCACATTCTATTCCACTTTCCATTCCAAACCATTCCACAATCCATTCAAAGATGCATTCCACATTCCATTCCACATTCCATTCAACATTAAATTCCATTACATTCCACGTTCCATTCCCTGTTCCATTCTATTCCATTCCACGTTCCATTCTACATTTCTATCCTTTGCATTCCACGTTCAATACCACTTTGAATTCCACATTCCATTCCTTTCCATTTCACATTCCGTTCCATTCCAATCCACATTCCATTCCACTTTCCATTCCATTCCATTCCACATTGCATTCCACATTCCTTTGCACATTCCATTCCATTCAAATGCATATACCATTCTACATTCCATTGTATTCCATTCGACATTCCATTCCACGTTCCATTCCACTTTCCATTCCACATTCCTTTCCTTTCCATTCCATTCAATTTCACATTCCATTCCTTTCCATTCCACATTCCATTCAATTCTGTTGCACGTTACATTGCATGTTCCATTCCACGTACCTTTGCATTCCATTCAAATTTCCATTCCATTCCATTCTATATTCCATTTCACAGTCCATTCCACATTCCTGTTCACATTCCTTTCCACTTACCTTTCCGTTCCATTCCACGATTCATTCCATTCCATTACACGTTCCATTTCTTTCCATTCAACATTCCATTCCAAATTCCATTTCAGAATAAATTCCATTTCACATTCTGTTCCACATTCCATTCCATTCCATTCACATTCCATTCCGTTCAATTCCACATTCCATTCCACATTCCATTACTTTCCAATCCACATTCTGTTACATTCCATTTCATTCCAATCCACATTCTATTCCATTCCATTCCATTCCACATTCCATTCCATTCCATTCCACAATCCATTCCATTGCATTCCCCATTCCATTCCACACTCCATTCCATTCCACATTCCATTCCATTGCATTCCATTCCTGTCCACATTCTATTCCATTCCATTCCATTCAACTTTCCATTCCATTCCATTCCGCATTCAAATCCATTCAATTGCAAATTCCATTCCATTGCATTAAACATTCTATTCCATTCAATTTCACATTCCTTCCCATTCCATTCCACATTCAATTCCATTCCATTCAATTCCATGTTCCATTCGATTCCATACCACTTTCCAGTCCATTCCATTCCACATTCCTTTCCACATTCCTTTACACTTTCTATTCCACATTGCATTCCGCTTTCCATTCCCTTCCTTTGCACAATCCATTCCATTCCATTATTCAATCCATTCCACGTTCAATTGCACGTTCAATTACTCGTTTCATTCCACGTTCCAGTTCATTTTCCATTCCATTCCATTCCACATTCCATCCCATATTCCATTCCATTCCATTCCATATTCCATACCATTCCATTCCTTTCCATTCCAAATTCTGTTCCATTGCATTCCATGTTCCATTACACGTTGCATTCCATTAAATTGCACGTTCCATTCCATTCCATTCCACTTTCCTTTTCATTCCATGCCACATTCCATTCCACATTCCATTTCACATTCAATTCCACATTCCATTTCACAATCCATTCCACATTCCATTCCACATTCCATTCCACATTACATTTCACATTCCACATTCCATTCCATTTCACATTCCGTTTCATTTCACATTCCATTCCTTTACCTTCTACATTCCGTTCCACATTCCATTCCATACTGTTCCACATTCTATTCCGCTCCGTTCCACATTCCATTACTTTCCATTCCATTCCACATTCCATCAAATTCTATTAAACATTATATTCTACATTCCATTCCATTCCGCATTCCATTCCATTCCACATTCTATTGCATTACATTCCACATTACATTCCATTTCTTTCAAAATTCCATTCCACTCCATTCCATTCCATTCCACATTCCATTCCATTTCATTCCCTTCCTGATTCCATTCCACATTCCATCCCTTTCCATTCCACATTCTATTCCACATTGTGTTCCATTACATTCCACATTCCATTCCATTCTATTCTGTTCCATACCATTCCATTCCCCTTTCCATTCCATTCCACATTCCATTCCAGATTCCTTTCCACATCCCATTCAACGTTCCATTGCGTTACATTCCACGTTCCATTCCCCTTTCCATTCCACATTCCATTCCACTTTCCATTCCAATCTATTCCACGTTCCATTCAAAGTTCCATTCCACATTCCATTCAAAGTTAAATTCCATTACATTCCACGTTACATTCCCCATTCCATTCTATTCCGTTCCACTTTCCATTCTACATTTCTATCCTTTGCATTACACGTTCAATACCACTTTCAATTCCACATTCCATTCCTTTCCATTCCACATTCCATTCCATTCCAATCCATATTCCATTCCACTTTCCATTCCATTCCATTCCACGTTGCATTCCACATTGCATTCCACATTCCTTTGCACATTCCATTCCATTCAATTGCATATTCCATTCTATATTCCATTGCATTCCATTCAACATTCAATTACACATTCCATTCTACTTTCCATTCCACATTCTGTTCTATTCCATTCCACATTCCATTCCATTCAATTCCACATTCCATTCCATTCCATTCCACTTTCCATTCAATTCCATTGCACGTTACATTCCATGTTCCATTCCACGTACCTTTGCATTCCATTCCACGTTCCATTCCATTCCATTCCACATTCCATTTCACATTCCATTCCACATTCCTTTTCACATTCTATTCCACTTACCTTTCCGTTTCATTCCACGATCCAATCCGTTCCATTACACGTTCCATTTCATTCCATTTAACTTTCCATTCCACATTCTATTTCACATCAAATTCCATTTCGCATTCCATTCCACATTCCATTCCATTCCATTCACATTCCATTCCATTGTTTACCACAATCCATTACATTCTACATTCTATTTCACTTTCCATTACATTCCATTCCTCTCCACATTCCATTCCATGAAATTCCACTTTCCATTCCACATTCGATTTCACATTCCATTGCACATTCCATTCCACATTTCTTTCCACAATCCATTCCATTCCTTTCCACATGCAATTCCATGCCATTCCACATTCCATTCCATTGCATTCCACGTACCATTCCATTCCATTCCACGTTCCATTGCATTGTATTCCACATTCCATTGCATTGTATTCCACATTCCATTCCATATTCCATTCCACATTCCATTCCTCATTCCATTCCCTTCCATTCCACTTTCCATTCCATTCCTTTCCACGTTCCATTTCATTCAATTGCACATTCTATTCCATTCCTCCTTCCTTTCCACATTCCATTCCACATTACTTTCTGCATTCCATTCCCTTCCATTCCACATTTCATTCCATTCCTTTCCACGTTCCATTCCATTCTATTCCACATTCCATTCCATTCTATTCCACTTTCCATTCCACGATCCATTCCACATTCCATTACACGTTCCATTCCATTCCATTCCACGTTCCATTCCGCATTCCATTGCACATTCCGTTCCACGTTCCACTCCTCCTTCCATTCCACGTCCCATTGCATTCCTTTCCATGTTCCATTCCGTTCCATCCCACGTTCCATTTCATTCAATTCCACATTCCAATCTACCTTCCATTTCACATTCCATTCCACTCTCCATTTCACATTTAATTCCATTCCATTCCATTCCAAATTCCATTCCATTCCATTCCACATTCGATTCCACTTTCAATTCCATTTCATTCCACATTTCATTGATCATTCCATTCCATTCCATTCCACATTCCATTTATTTCCATTCCATTCCATTCCATTCCACAATCCATTCCATTCCATTCCACATTCCATTCCAATCCATCCAACATTGCATTCCATTCCATTCCGCATTCCATTCCATTCCATTCCGCATTCGATACCATTCCATTCCGTTCGAATCCATTCCACATTGCACGCCATTCCATTCCATTCCACATTCCATTCCATTCCATTCCGTTCCAATCCATTCCACAATACATTCCATTCCCTTCCATTCCACTTTCATTTCCATTAAATTCCACATTCCATTCCATTCCATTGCTTTCCATTCCATATTCCATTCTATTCCATTAAACATTCCATTCTGCATTCCCTTCCATTCCATTCCGCATTCCATTACATTCTATTCTGCATTCCATTCAATTTCATTCCATTCCTTTCCATTCCATTCCACATTGCACTCCATTCCATTCCATTCAACATTCCATTCCGTTCCATTCCATACCATTCCATTCCATTCCATTTCATTTTCCATTCCATGTTCCATTCCACATTCCATTCCATGTTCCCTTCCACGTTCCATTTGACGTTCCATTCCACTCCTTTCCACTCCGTTCCATTCCGCGTTCCATTACATTCCATTCTGCATTGCATTCCACATTCCGTTTCACGTTACATTCCACATTCCATTTCATATTCCATTCGATTCCATTCCTTTCCATTCCACATTATATTCCATTCCAAACCACATTCCATTCCATTCCATTCCATATTCCATTCCATTCCACTTCCCATTCCATTCCACTTCCCATTCCATTCCATTCCACATTCCATTACATTCGATTCCACATTCCATTCCACTTTCCATTCCATACCATCCCACATTCCATTCCACATTGCGTTCCACATTTCATTCCATTCCAATCCACATTCCATTCCATTCCATTCCACACTCCATTACAAATTCCATTCCATTCCATTTCACGTTCCATTCCACAATCCACTCCATTCCACATTTCATTCCACATTCCATTCCATTCCTTTCCACATTGCTTTGCACATTCCATTCTATTCCATTCCACATTCAATTCCATTCCGTTCCATTCCACATTCCATTCCACATTCAATTCCAGATTCCATTACATTCCATACTATTGCATTCCACATTCCATTCCATTCCACATTGCATTCCATTCCATTCCTTTCCACATTGCATTCCATTTCATTCCATTCCATTCCATACCATTCCACTTTCCGTTCCACTCCATTACACTTTCCATTCCATTCCATTCTACGTTCCATTAAACGTTCCATTCCATGTTCCTTTCCACATTCCATTCCATTCCAATATATTCGATTCCACACTCCATTCCACATTACATTCCATTACATTCCACATTATTTTCCAGGTTCCATTCTACATTCCATTTCACGTTCCATTCCATGTTCCGTTCCATTCCATTCCGCATTCCATTGCACAGTCCATTCCATTCCACAGTCCATTCCATTCCACTTTGTATTCCACATTCCATTCCACGTTCTATTCCATTCCATGTTCCATTCCACTTTCCATTCCACATTGCATTCCACATTCCATTCCATTCCATTCCACATTCCATTCTATTTCCATTTCACAATCTATTCTATTTCCATTTCAAATTCCATTCCATTCGACATTCCAATCCACATTCCATTCCATTTTTTTCCAGATTCGATTCCACTTTCAATTCCATTCCATTTCACATTCCATTCCATTCCACTTTACATTCCATTCCTTCCATTCCATTCCACATTCCATTCTAGGTTCCATCCCCCTCCATTCCACTTTCCATACTATTCCACTCCACGTTCCATTCCATTCCTTTCCACATTCCATTCCATTCCATTCCATGGTACCTTCCATTCCATTCCATGCCACATTCCATTCCATTCCATTCCACTCCACATTCCATTCCATTCCATTCCATGCCACATTCCATTCCATTCCATTCCACTCCACATTCCATTCCATTCCCTTCCATTCCATATTCCATTGCATTAAATTCCACACTACATTCCATTCCAAGCCTCGTTCCACTCTATTCAAATCCACATTCCATTTCAGTCTAGGCCACTTTCCATTCTTTTCCTTTCCACATTCCATTCTATTCCTTCCACATTCCATTCCATTCCACTTTCCATTACATTCCATTCCACATTTACATCTATTCCATTCCACATTCCATTCCATTCCATTCCACAGTCGATTCCATTCCACATTCCATTATATTCTATCCATTACACATTCCAATCCACATTTCATTCCATTCCACATTCCATTCCATTCCACATTCCATTGCATTCCATTCCATTTGACTTTCCATTCCGTTTCACATTCCTTTGAATTCCATACCACATTTCATTACATTCCATTCCACATTCCATTCCGTTCCATTCCGTTATACATTCCATTCCTCTTTCCATTCAATTTCACATTCCATTCCTTTCCATTCTATTCCACTTTCCATTCCTTTCCATTCCATTCCACCCCACATTCCTTTCCAGTCCATTCCACATTGCATTCCATTCCATTTCTTTCCACATTCCATTCAATTCTATTCCACATTACATTCCATTCCATTTCTTTCCACATTCCATTCCACATTGTGTTCCATTCTATTCCACATTCCATTCCATTCCATTCCGTTCCATACCATTCCATTCCACTTTCCACTCCATTCCATTCCATTCCACTTTCCATTCCAGATTCCTTTCCACATCCCATTCAACGTTCCATTGCGTTACATTCCACGTTCCATTCCCCATTCCATTCCATTCCATTCCACGTTCCATTCTACATTCCTATCCTTTGCATTCCACATTCCATTCCACATTCAATTCCACATTCCATTCCTTTCCATTCCACATTCCTTTCGATTCCTTTCCACATTCCATTCCACATTCCATTCCATTCCATTCCACCTTCTATCCACATTCCATTGAATTCAATTTCACATTCCATTCCTTTCCATTCCAGATTCCTTTCCACATTCCATTCCACATTGCGTTCCACATTCCATTCCACATTGCATTCCAATCCATTCCACATTCCATTTCACATTCCATTCCACCTTCCTTTCTACGTTCCTTTCCAAGTTCCATTCAACAATATTCCATGTTCCATTCCCCATTACATTGCATACCATTCCACTTTCCTTTCAACATTCCATTCCACATTCCATTCCTTTCCATTCCACATTCCGTTTCACGTTCCTTTCCATTCCACTCCACGTTCCATACCACATTCCATTCCACGTTCCATTCCACTTCCCAATCCAAATTCCATTTCGCATTCCATTACATTCCATTTCACATTGCATTCCACATTCCACTCTATTCCATTTCACTTTCCATTCCACATTCCATTCCACTATTCATTCCACATTCCATTCTATTCCATCCCATATTCCCTTCTACACTCCATTCCATTACATTCCATGTTCAATTCCACATTCCGTTCCATTTTATTTAACATACTATTCCACCTTTCATTGCACATTCCATTTCACATTACATTCCGTTCCAATACACATTAAATTCCACACTCCATTCCACATTCCATTCCACTTTCCATTCTGTTCCATTCCATATTCCATTCCACGATCCATTCCCCATTACATTCCCCATTCCATTCCACATTCCATTAAATTCCATTCCACCTTCCACTCCATTCCATTCGACATTCCTTTCCACATTCCATTCCACATACCATTCCATTCCACTCCATATTCCATTAAATTCCATTCCACATTCCAATACACACTCCAATCCACATTTCATTGCACATTCCATTCCATTCCACATTCCTTTCCACATTCCATTCCACTTTCCATTCCACATTCCATTCCATTCCATTCCACATTCCATTACACATTCTATTCCATTCAATTTCTCATTCCATTCCAAATTCCATTCCACATTGCCTCCCATTCCATTACATATTCCATTACACAATCTTTCCATTCCATTCCACATTCCATTCCATTCCATTGCATTCCACATTCCATTCCATTCCACTGAATTTCACATCCGATCCCTTTCCATTCAACATTCCATTGCATTCCATTCCATTCCACATTCCATTCCTCTTTACATTAAACATTCCATTCCACATTCCATTCCATGTTCCATTCCACGTTCCATTCCATGTTTCTTTCCATTCCATTCAACCTTCCATTCCACGTTCCTATCCATTCAATTCCACGTTCCGTTCCACCTTACATTCCATTATATTCCACTTTGCAATTCACATTCCAGTCCACATTGAATTTCACTTTCCATTCCACATTCCATTCCACATTCCATTCCATTCCATTCCACGTTCCATTCCACATCCCATTCCACATTCCATACCTTTCCATTGCTCGTTCGTTTCCGCGTTACATTCCACGTTCCATTCCACAATCCATTCATTTCCACATTTCTTTCCACATTCCATTTCACATTCTATTCCACATTCCATTTCACATACCATTGCATTCCCTTCCACATTCCATTCCACGTTCCTTTGCACATTCCACTCCATTCCATTGCATATTCCATTCCACATTCCATTCCGTTCCATTCCACAATCCATTAAACTTTCCATTCCACTTTCCATTTTTTTCCATTCCACATTCCTTTTCACATTCCACTCCACATTCCATTTCATATTTCTTTCCATTCCATTACATTCCGCATTCCTTTCTACATTCCCTTCCACATTGCTTCCCATTCTATTCCACATTCCATTCCACGTTACATTCCATTCCATTCCACTTTCCATTCTACAACCATTCCACATTCCATTCCACTTTCCATTCCATTGCATTCCACATTCCATTCCATATTCCATTCCATTCCATTCCACATACAATTCCAATCCATTCAACAAACCATTCCGCTGAATTCCATATTCCGTTCCACATTACATTAAATTCCTTTCACATTCCATTCCATTCCACCTTTCATTACACGTTCCATTCAACGTTCTATTCAAAGTTCCATTCAATATCATGCCACGTTTCATTCCGCATTCCATTCCATTCCATTCCACTTCCTTTCAACATTCCATTCTCCATTCCATTGCACTTTACATACCGTTCCATTCCACATTCCATTCCACATTCCATTCGACATTCCATTCCGTTCCATTAAACATTCCTTTCCATATTCCATTCCATTCCATTCCACTTTCTATTACACATTCCATTGCATTTCACTTGACATTCCGTTACGCATTCCATTACACACTCCATTTCACATTGCATTCCGTTCCATTACACATTCCATTCCCCACTCCATTCCACATTCCATTCCACATTCCATTCCACATTCTATTCCACATTCCATTCCGTTCCATTCCACATTCAATTCCACACTCCATTCCACATTGCATTACGTTCAATTCCACATTCCTTTCCACACTCCAATCCACATTCCATTCCACATTCCATTCCGTTCCATTACACATTCCTTTCCACCTTCCTAACCGCATTACATTCCACATTTCATTCTACATTCCAATGCACACTCCATTCCACCTTCCATTCCACATTCCATTCCGTGCCATTCCACATTCCTTTCCACTTTGAATTTCACATTCCATTCCGTTCCATTCCACATTCCAGTACATATTCCTTTTCATTGCATTTCACATTCCATTCTGTTCCATTGCACATTCCTTTCCAAATTCCATTCCACATTGCGTTCCACATTCCAGTGCACATTCCATTCCATTCTATTCCACACTCCATTCCATTCCATTCCACGTTCCATTCTCTTCTATTGCATTCCACATTTCATTCCATTCCATTCTGCATTCCATTCCATTCCATTCCATTGCATTTAACATTCCATTCCAATCCAATTCAGATTACATGTCATTCAGTTCCACATTCCGTTCCATTCCATTTCTTTCCACATTCCATAGTATTGCATTCCATTCCACATTCCATTAATTTCCCTCCTCCATTCCATTCCATTCCATTCCATTCCGCATTCCTTTCCATTGCATTCCACACTCCATTCCATATCACTTTCCATTCCATTGCACATTCCATTCCGCATTCCGTTCCACGTTCCATTCTATGTTCCATTCTACGTTCCATTCCACATTCCATTACATATTCCATTCCTTTCCTTTCCACATTACATACAATTACATTGCATTGTATTCCACTTTCCATTCCATTGCAATCCACATTCAATTCCACATTCCATTCCATTCTATTTCGCATTCCATTCCACATTCCATTCCATTCCATTCCACATTCCATTCGATTCCACTATCCATTATATTCCACATTCCCTTCCATTCCTTTACATTCAAATCCTAATTCCATTCAAAATTCCATTCAATTCCATTCCACATTCCATTCCATTCTATTCCACATTCCATTCCATTCCACATTCCTTTCCTTTCCATTCCACATTCTATTCCATTCCATTTCACATTCCATTCCATATTCCATTCCACATTCCACTCGATTGCACTCCACATTCTATTCCACATTCCATTCCATTGCCTTCCTCATTGAATTCCACATTTCATTCCATTCTATTCAACATTCCATTCTATTCCATTCCACATTCCATTCCATTGTAATGCATTCCGCATTTCATTCCATTCCTTTCAGCATTCCATTCCATTCCATTCCATTCCATTCCATTCCATTCCATTCCACATTCCATTCCAATCCAATCCACTTTCCATTTCATTCCATCCCACATTCCATTCCATTGCATTCCTTTCCACATTCCACAGCATTGCATTCCATTCCACATTCCATTAATTTCCTTTCTGCATTCCATTCCATTCCATTCAGCATTCCATTCCATTGCATTCCACATTCCATTCCACATCACGTTCCTTTCCATTCCACATTCCATTCCGCATTGCATTCCACGTTCCATTCCACATTCCCTTCTCCGTTCCATTCCATATTCCATTCCATATTCCATTCCATTCCTTTCCACATTACATACAATTCCATTGCATTCTATTCCACTTTCCATTCCATTCCAATCCACATTCCATTCCATAATCTATTCCATTCTATTTCACATTCCATTCCATTCCATTCCACATTCCATTCCATTCAATTCCACATTCCATTCCATTCCAATCCACATACCATTCCATTTCAATTATTCCACATTCCATTCGATTATATTCCGCATTGCATTCCATTCCATTCTATTCCACTTTCAGTTCAATTCCATTCCACTTTCAATTCCATTCCATTTCACCTTCAATTCCATTCCATTCCATGTTCCATTCCATTCCATTCCACGTTCCATTCCATTGCATTCCACGTTGGATTCCATTCGACATTCCATTCTAACCCATTCCATTCCATGATACATTGCATTCCATTCCACATTCCATTCCATTCCCTTCCACGTTCCTTTCCATTCCATTCCACGTTCCATTCCAATCCATTCCAATCCATTCCACATTCCCTTCCATTCCACATTGCATTCCGTTCCATTTCATTCAACACTCCATTACATTGCATTCCATTCTAGATTCCATTCTGTTCCATGTTCCTTTCCATTCCATTACACGTTGCATTCCATTACACATTCCATTCCATTACACGTTCCATTCCATTCAATTCCACATTCCATTCCAATCCACATTCCATTCCATTCCACAATCCATTAAATTCCATTCCATTCCACATTCCCTTCCTCTTTCCACTCCATTCCTTACCTCATTCCATTCTATTCCATTCCACGTTCCATTCTTTCCATTCCATGTTCCATTCCGCATTCCATTCCATATTCCATTCCACTTTCTAGTCCATGTTCCATTCCACTTTCCAT